>NC_060124.1:363222043-363525074 GCF_021461395.2 Schistocerca americana | reverse complement strand
CTGTTTTTTAACGTAATGCGGCGGCCATACGCCATCTCATTGGGAGGGCCTGTATGCCCACAAGGTACCGCTCCACTGATCTTCGTCGGAGCGAACGCCTTGCTGTACCAATAACCTCCCAATGGAAATGGAAATGCCATGTGGCTAGGGCCTCCCGTCGGGTAGACCACTCGCCTGGTGCAAGACTTTCGAGTTGACGCTACTTCGGCGACTTGCATGTCGACGGGGATGAAACGATGATGATAAGGACAACACAACACCCAGTCCTTCTACATCTACATCCATACTCCGCAAGCCACCTGAAGGTGTGTGGCGGAGGGTACCTAGAGTACCTCTATCGGTTCTCCTCTGTATTCCAGTCTCGGATTGTTCGTGGAAAGAAAGATTGTCGGTATGCCTCTGTGTGGGCTATAATCTCTCTGATTTTATCCTCATGGTCTCTTCGCGAGATATAAGCCTACGTAGAAGGGAGCAATATACCGCTTGACTGCACGGTGAAGGTATGTTCTCGGAACATCAAGAAAAGCCCGTACCGAGCTACTGAACGTCTCTCCTGCAGAGTCTTCCACTGGAGTTTATCTATAATCCTGCTCCTTGCCGGCCGGTGTGGCCGAGCGGTCCTAGGCGCTACAGTCTGGAACCGTGGGGCCTCTACGGTCGCAGGTTCGAATCCTGCCTCGGGCATGGATGTGTGTGATGTCCTTAGGTTAGTTGATTTAAGTAGTTCTAAGTTCTAGAGGACTGATGACCTCAGTAGTTAAGTCCCATAGTGCTCAGAGCCATCTGAACCCAATCCTTGAGCGGAGAAAATCTCCGACCCAGCCGGGAATCGAACCCGGGTCGTTAGGTATGACATTCCGTCACGCTGACCACTCAGCTACCAGAGGAGGACACCTCCCCATCATCCACGTACTGCTTCTCGTGGAGTGCGTCCTTCATTGGGACAAACAGATGAAAGATGGAAGGAGCGACGTCCAGGGTGTGAGGGAGTCGAGGAAGAACAGTCCAATGAAGTTTCGTCAGCTCCTTTCGGGTGTGCAGACTTGTGTGAGTCCTTACACTGTCATGTAGGAGGGGAAGTTCGTTTGCATTTTTTTGGCAACGAACACGTTGAAGTCGTTTCTTCAGTTTCTCGAGGGCAGTACAAGATACACTTCAGAGGTGATCATTGCACCACGAGGGAGGACATCAAACAGAAAAACACCTTCAGAGTCCCAGACCAGCGTCGCCATGACTGAGGGCGCGGCTTTGAAGTTTTTCTTCGGAGGAGAGGCAGTGTGCCGCCATTCCACGGACTGCCATTTTGTTTCCGGTTCATCGCCTCTGACGATGTTCGACAAAGAATTGTGACGACCAGCCTCGTAAAGCGCAAGCAATTCCGCGCAGACGGTCCTTCGTCGCTCTTTATGGTCTTCTATCAGGTGGCGAGGAACCCAGTGCGCACACATCTTGGAGTACTCTAGCTGGTAGACGAGTGTGTCAGCACTACTAAGAGGGACGTCCAGTGGAACAGCGAGGTATTGATCACCTCGAATGAGAGTGTCCGCACGTTCCAACACTGCAGGAGTCACAGCTGTGTACGGCCGACCGGCGCGCAGGGGATCGGACAGGTTTGCGCGACCTTGTTGCGACGATGAGAGACGACTCGACAACGACTCACCCTGCTTTTGATTACTTCCAGGTCTCCGTAGTCATTATGCAGACATCTATGAATGTCTGCGATGATCTGGTTTTCAGCCAAAAGGAACGCAGTGACAGGTCCCTGCTTGGAACGCACCTCCGTTACAGACGCCATTTTGAAGTATAGTGCCACCACCGATCGGAGCTACATGAAACTACAGGGGCTGAAGCGGGAATATTCCATGATATCCCACAACAGATTCCACATTATCTTAACCAAAATCGGCCGAGAAAAGAATGTGTTGTAATACCCATACATTTTAATGTTGAATTACGTTACATTATTTCTAAACACTTAAAATTTATTCATGAAATTGAGCTTAACTGTAACAAGTGCACATGTACTACCTAAAGTAACATATGAAAATCTGTAACAGACCACTTAGGCTACCCAAGCACGGTATCCGGACCGACCCAAACTTTCACATATGTTAAAAAATGACGAAATTCCTCCAGCTGTATTAAGGTGTTGGTTTTATTAGCAACTACTTTCGACGTTGTTACATCATCTTCAGGCCCATACTTGTTGAGAGCAACCGTATTTGTTTAACACTAGTAGTCAGTGGTGAGATAGGCGTGTTCCATGCGGAAGGTAAATAGTAACTCAAGTTACTGTCTCACCACTAACTACTAGTGTTAAACACATACTAGTGTTAAACACATACGGTTGCTGTCAACAAGTAAGGGCCTGAAGATGATGTTGTAACAACATCGAAACTAGTTGCCAATAAAACCAACACCTTAATACAGCTGGAGGAATTTCGTCATTTTTTAACATATATTATACTAGCTGATGTCCCAAGTCGTCCGTTTCAGTTACGGATATACGACGAAGATCAAACTTCCACATGACACACACCTATTTATTTCTTCTCATAGATGTATTTCACGAATAAATTTCAATATTTGAAACAGTATGTCGTCATTAAATATAAATATACTAAATACTTAGTCACAAACAGACATCTAGCTCTTGTCCAGGGATTGCACAAAATTACTGAAACACCGTGAGGAACGGATACCTTAACAGTAATGCAGGTGTTAGCCAAGCCTCCAGAATGTACTGTTGTACTTGATCTCTAACAGCAGCACTGCCCTCAATACGTTGCAAGTGTTACTCGTCATCAGAACAGTGTTCTGTGTAGCTGCGGTTGCGTTATGGCAGAGCTAAGTGAATTCGAACGTGGGCAAACTGTTGGTAACGTATGGTGGATGCTTCTGTAACCGAAAGTGTATGTCGAGTGATAGTAACAGACGACCACTAAAGAGCAATGTGACGAAGAAGAAGGGAACTAGAGTTGCAAAAGTCACTGCACAACTGAATGTCATACTCTCGAACCCTGCAAGCACTGAACAACACGATGGAAGCTCGATAAGCAGCGAAATGCAGAGCGAGCTGGAGACCTGAAACCACTCGTCAGTGATGCAAATGCCCGCGGTGCCGAAGCCATAAAACCTGGACTGTGGGGCAAGTAAGGAACGTCTTTTGCTCGATGAGTCTTATATTACGCTGTTTTCAACTTCTGGCCGAGTCTACATCCCAAGAGTGACACATTTTGATGCTTCTGTGATGATCTGGTCAGCAGGTTCGAGGTATTCCATGTTTCCCATGGTTGCTCTGCAAGATCCCATTTCCGTAAAGGATTGTGTGACCATTCTGGCTAAGCGGGTCCAGCCCTCGGTACAACGCTTGTTGCCCAAAGGTGGTGCTGTGCTTCAAGACGACAGAGCCGTTGTCCCCACAGGTAATATAATCCAGGACTCGTTTTGTGAGCACGAGGATGAATTGTCGCATCTCACCTGGCCGGTAATGTCACATGATCTTTGTGTTCGACTTTCAAGAGATGGATGGTTCAAATGGTGCAAATGGCTCTGAGCACTATGGGACTTAACATCTGTGGTCATCAGTCCCCTAGAACTTAGAACTACTTAAACCTAACTAACCTAAGGACATCACACACATCCATGCCCGAGGCAGGATTCGAACCTGCGACCGTAGCGGTCACGCGTTTCCAGAGTGAAGCGCCTAGAACCGCACGGCCACACCGGTCGGCAGAGATGGATGTATGATCGTTATCTACCCCCATCATCGTTATATGAACTTGTCATTATTTTGCGGAAGAGTTGTGCAAGACCCTTTGAAAACCATATAGGACCTGTATTTATCCATTCCAAGACGACTGGAAGCAATGTGAAAGCCAAGTGGCTTCCTACGCCATATTACGCATGGTAATATGTTTATGGTGTTTCCGTATTTTTGACCACTCCCTGTACGTATCTGATGGTATTTGGGGTTGTCATCCAAACGTACATTCTCAGAAACTTATTCCCCAATTAAACACTATAACGCAAAGAAAATGTTGTTTTTAGAACTTATGGAGATATTAAACGGTTGGTTCAATGTAGAAAGAAGGGTTTAATGGCGTCAAAAAAGTCGAAAGAATGATTAAAAAACTGGTATATAATTCACCATTCTCCGGGACGCGTAGGTGTCACGAACTGGAAACTGCAACTGTTCCCTCTCGATTACTGATGCAGACTGAATGAAGCGGTGCTGCAGTAAAACATTACACTTCTACATGGCACCGATTAAAATCGCTGTTCACTTATTCTGATCGATTTTTTGCTAGATCTTTATAGACGCTCGCCCATTTGGCTCGATCGAAGTTAATTGCTGCTTCTGCCCATATTCAAACGTGATAATCCAGTTCCTCTAATGACCTCGGTTTCAACCGATCATACAGCCACTACAAACTCTCAAAAGGAAACGACCAAGTCTCTGCGCGTGGGCGCGGACGTTCGCCCGACGTCGCCAGGCAACTTCATCTTGACCACTGCACTTATTCCTTCCCCTCGTGATCATTTGCTGCGGAAAATTGTCCTTTTAATACCTTGCGTCTGATCGCAGAGCCATATCCATACGTATTATAAACTGGATGTATTTATGTCTCATCTCCTCCTAAACCACTGGACCAATTTCAACCAAGCTTGGTATACACATCCTTTACTGTCGGGCAACAATCGTTGTGGCGGTAAGAACAACCCGCCTAACATAGTTCAGTAGATATGATATCATAAACAACAAGATGCGAGAAAAACTACCACAGTTTCTTTGACGTTTACATTTATTACTTCTTTGTTACTCATTGTATTCGCAAAATATTTTGCTGAGAGTATCCGTATGTGCCGCTGAATGTACCTACACAAATTTCTGTACGATGCATAGTTACATAGTTCAAGAGAAATGACGTCATAAAATTGAGATGCGGGAAACTACCACATCATGCATGAAGCTTTAATACATTATCCTTTTCTACTAAGACTCTCCTGCACTCGAGTCAACTGAGGGAAATCCCAAGCACCTGGCAGCGATGTTGACAGCTTTGTACTGAGAAGCGCAAATGGCTATAAGCGAAAACTTGGCGCCACGCGGAATGGCAGCCCGGTTCGCGACGCCATGTCACGGATTGCGCGGCCCCTCCCGCCGGAGGTTCGAGTCCTCCCTCGGGCATGGTGTGTGTGTGTGTGTGTGTGTGTGTGTGTGTGTGTGTGTGTGTGTGTATGTGTGTGTGTGCGTGCGTGCGTTGTTCTTAGCATAAGTTAGTTTAAGTAGTGTGAAAGTCTAGGGACCGATGACCTTAGCAGTTTGGTCCCTTTGGAATTCACCAACACACATTTGAACATTTGAAAACTGTGGCCATATACCGAGCTATGAAGAGGTGTTGCCATGGAGACGTTTACAAATTCGCTTTGTAGACACGGGAAGCAGCTGCGCCTAGCGTACAGAAACTGTCCGAGATCATGTTTCTTAATCTGCATACTGTACTTATACATCTGTACATTACGCGTATTTTTGTACGACTGTTTTATAATTTTACAGCTATTTTTCAACGAAACCATGGAAACGAAATTTTTTCGATACTTCATAATAAAACCGTTCATTTTTTTTTCTAATAGAAAATTGGCAAAATGAATGTATGAGCAATGCCGGGTTTGTCAGCTAGTACTCTGTGAGACATTATCTACGGAGAAGGGTAGTGCGAATGCTCACACGCTTGTTTGGCTGCTGAGAGACTTTAACAGGAAATAATAAAATTCTCTCGCGCCTCCAGCCGCGTTATGAGGATGTTTAACCACTTGACCGCGGCTGGAACCTTGGAAAAATTTTATTAGTTCACATCGCCATGAGACCAGACATAGTGTAGCAGATATGTTGAAAAATCTTGAGTGAAAGACATGAAAAGAAAGACGGCGAGCAACTCGCGAGAACCGGCTACGAAATTTTCACGTAATAACTACGAATATTCTTCACTCCACCATGCTTGAATCCCCTAGAGATCGTGCAGGTAGAACCACGCAAATAAAATTTCACAGATAAGCACAAAGAAGTCATTCTGTCCACGCTCCATATGTGAATGGAACATTGAGAAATGCAAATATATGCAGAATAAAAAGTACCCTCTGCCACAAATTCGTAATTATTGGCACTATATAGATAGCAAACCTATCAGACATTGGGACGCTCTCATTAGAGAGTGAGGAGACAGCACAGGATGTTAGTGGTATAAGAACATATATTGTTATTATTGGTGCCTTAATACGTACCCACCTCAATGTGTTGTTTTTTCTCTGGGTCTAACAATCTTCCCATAAGCACGTCACATTATTTACTACCTGTTGGGCCGGCCGCGGTGGTCTAGCGGTTCTAGGCGCTCAGTCCGGAACCGCGCGACAGCTACGGTCGCAGGTTCGAATCCTGCCTCGGGCATGGATGTGTGTGATGTCCTTAGGTTAGTTAGGTTTAAGTAGTTCTAAGTTCTAGGGGACTGATGACCGCAGATGTTAAGTCCCATAGTGCTCAGAGCCATTTGAACCATTTTTGAACTACCTGTTGTTTTCTGTACGGTCGTAACAGCACTACGCCTGTCGGTGTAGGCTAACCTTTTTGCGTCCATGTGTGTCCTGAGCCGCTGCCCAGGGAAAAATCAATATTAGTGGCTTGCACATACTACATGTATTTGGAGATAGTAACCAACCTAAATCATGCTCCTCCCAATATCTATAATTATTAGTCTGCAAATGATGTAAACACTGATTTAGTGATGTTTAGTACACTTTCCTTATATATGCACTAATACCTCGATGCCCTGTATAAAGGAGTAATGTTCATCAAAGCCTGCAGTACGATTAGGGCATTGAGACATAGACAATAAGCTGATGGAAGTTGCTGTTGCTGTCGGGGAAGACATCAATGATTACTGGTACAGGTCACATGCGGGTCCAAGTGCATCCCCCCAACGGCATAATACTGCCTCTACAGGCCTGCATCAGTGGCGCGTGCATGTTTCGAGTAGCCGTTTGCCTGGATGATGATACAGTCGTACACGGCCACAGACCTGGTGTAAAGGGAAACCTTATTCCTCCAGCCATGTCACGTGTTTCCACTGATCCACCCTCAAATCTCTATGAGCTCGTGCCCACTGCAATCGTTATTGACAATGCTGTTCGATCAACATGGAAACACACAGGTGTTTGCTGCGAAGCCCCGTATTCAATAACCTGTCTTGATAGGAGTGCTCTCAAATACTTATGCCTGAACCAGCTTTGTGCATTTTCGTCAAATCTGCCACGCACCGACGAATATTCTGCTTTACAGTGGACAAGCATCTCACCTTCAAGTTCTGCGGTAAGGCGTGAAGGTCCAACACCTTGGCGCCTACTCGTGGTTTTAACGTCCTTCAACCACATTCCATAGATGCTCACGACAGTAGAATGCGAACAGCATCGCCGTTTCCGAGACTCTCGTTGCCCGGCAATGGGCCAACACAATCTGCCCTTTGTCAAAATCACTTGTGTCAGTGGGTTTCCTCATTTACGGCTCGCAAGAATTATTCCCCTTCGTCTCTCCTCGGCTTACACGCTTTCTTTTCCGTAACAGATGGCGCACAGCCACCAAGTATCATTCAAAATCGTGGTGGGCAGTAGTCATAATGTTTTGGCTCACGAATGTAGCTCCAGAGAATTTGTACACACTCTGCTCTCTAAGAATTGGAGCCCACCATCTCTGCTCAGAGGCGATGATTATTTCTTCATTCACTCTGACCTGTAAACTTCCGTATCGAGCGTATGCTTTAGGGATCTTCTCTGGAGGTGACTGTTAACACGATAAACCGAACATAAAAGGAACTGCATTCAAAAAAATCTTTTTTCACATCAGAATCCTGTTAAATTAAACGTGAAAGATTGAATTAATATTTTGGTAGCCGCTTAAGTTTCTACTTCGGTACTACAGCTAAAATACGCACATGTATCGATATACATTGTACAGTCAGATTACTGTGTCTGCCTTTCAAAAGCCCGGGTTACCACAATTTGCAGCGCGGACAACTGTGAGACGTCCAGAGAGAGAGAGAGAGAGAGAGAGAGAGAGGCTCTGGAAGGTACCGACAGGGTTATGGAGCAATGCCGACACCAGTGTCGTGCCAACTGTGCTAGGTTTCTCGCTTGAGAATCCATGACGTGAACAGCCCGATCGAGGTGCTCCCATAGATTCTCGATTGGGCTTAAATCCGGGCTGTCTGGTGGCCAGGAGAGTACGGCAGCCTACGCTCATTCTGGCTCTCTTCGACCACCTACGTACACTGCGAGATGTGTGACACGTTGCACTGTCCTGCAGACAGTTGCCATCCCGGCGAGGAAAGACAAATTGCATGTACGGAGGACACGGTCCCAAGAATACATGCATACTTGGGTTGATCCATTGTGCCTTCCAAAATGACGAGAGCCTTCAAAGAATGCCACGAAAACATTCCCCTGACCACAACGTTACCCCTCGCCCGTCCTGGACCCTTCCGACGGTTGTTGCATGGCGTTTCCTTTGAGACGTTTCCCGCCTTTCATGCTAACGACCATCTTTCCAATGGAGCATAAAACGCGATTCATCTGAAAAGTTGACCTGTCACCACTCAGTGGACGTCCAGTTAAGGTAATGGCGTGCAAAAGTCCAGTCTTCGTCGCCGGTGAGTAGCAGCCAGCATGGGTGTATGAATCAGGCGCCTGGTGCGGAGGTCCATACACAGCAGCATTCACTGAATGGCCTTGAAGAAACAGTGTTTGTATGAAACTTCCTGGCAGATTAAAACTGTGCGCCGGACCGAGACTCGAACTCGGGACTGGCAGAATTGAAGCTATGAGGACGGGTCGTGAATCTTGCTTGGGTAGCTCAGATGGTAGAGCACTTACCCGCAAAAGGCAAAGGTCCCGAGTTCGAGTCTCGGTCCGGCACACAGTTTTAATCTGCCAGAAAGTTTCGTATCAGCGCATACTCCGCCGTAGAGTGAAAATCTCACTCTCGGAAAATTGTTGGTAGTTCACTGCTTCATATGGCCGCTTAGTTGCTCAAGAGTTGTTCGTCTGTTCGCCTGTATACACATACTCAGCCATACATGGCATATTTCAACCACGGCGGCACTCGAACAGTTTACGTACTTAGCCGTTTCCGAAATGCTTCCATCATTGGCCCTAGAGCCAATGATCGTGCCCTTCTGGACCCCCCTCCCGATAGGCTTTATATAGCCTCCATTGTCTGTGAGTGGTTACTGCACGTTGACGTCGAACATGCGAGGTGGTCACATTAATGTGACTGGACCGTGTATTTGTCTTTTTTTTATATATATTCGCAACATAAATTGTACACATCAATCAAGAAGATATTTTCCAACTTCAACGAAAAATTATTTAAAAAATGTTTTCTTCAATATAACAGCCTGGTGAACGAAACGCGAAAGACTAAAGACATATCCTTAGTGGCAGCCTATATTTCTACATCAGCACTGCAGCTTAATCATACACATGGAACGGCGTGATATCTCCTTTTATAGATCAAAATATGCCATTATTCTTGCCGTATACAGTACACGTGGCACGCAGTGTAATGCAATACACTCAGATGAAATGAACTCTCAACGCTTGCGATTTGATCAAACGCCTGTTGAGATTCAGCTAACCCCATTATTGCTGTGTACCATATACGGTGCGAATAATTGCATCTTACGCAATAAAACACGGCATATACGACTATTCCTGTTTATGACTGAATAGTGTAGAAGCTTCGCCACCTACGGAGCTTAGCTCCTTAATGTTATTTCACCTATGATGGATCTTGGGCGTTGTTCAATGGACACCGCAGCCAATCACAAATACCTTTAAATACGCAAAAACTTTTTAAAAAGTATTTTTGGCTGGTTGTGATCTTCCTCGAACAATTTTTAACCTAGATCTGATATTTAAAAGCTCATTTACAACTGACAGTACGTAAAGTGTTTTGTAAACATTCTGGATTTAATAGCTGCAAATGTTATGTTTTAGCTTGGTTATCATCATTACAGATTGCAACGTGTAGTAGTTTTTAAGGGATCTACGTTCATTTGACTCGATAACTAGGTTTTTTAATGTCTAGTCTACATTCCAGCGCGCTGGTGACAATGCATGTTCTCGAAACTAAGTTTGTATTAATGAATATTTGTTATTTCCGTCTAGCAATATATACATTAAAAATTCGAAATATTCTTCTCGCAAACTCGGTGTCCTACGATACTACGCATGGAAAACAAACTTTGTGTTCTCAACATGTATATGTACAATAGTTTTTCTTTCTCTTAATACTTGCTTTCCTTCTGTTACAGAGATAGAACAATGAATACGCCATTACCGTATTAATGTGCTCTGTTTTGAAATGGAAGCGACAGAAGTAACCCGAAAGACTTGAAAACGTATAGCTCGAAACGGATTTCGTAACTAACTGTGAATGAAGTGTATGTGTCACATCTAAGTTTAGATTAATCTGAAAAATAAATTATAAATTACTGGTGCCGGAAAAAAGCTTAAGGCGATTACTTTCAATCGTTTGACGTTTAATGGCGCCATACAGAAATGGATTGCTGTTTCACTGGCTGCAATCAATTCACGAAGTAATTTTCAGTGTTCAAGTCCGATCCCTGTTCGTAGGTGCCGCACTACATCTCTGTCAAATCAAATTAACACATTTCACGACAGAAAAAAAAAACCGAAAATACATAGCGACATAATGCGTTATGAAAAATCATCGCTGAGAAGAAATAGAAATAATACATGCCGAATCAAACAACGTCTCTTTCCATTCCGAAGTCCGCTGCACGTGGTCTCGCGGTAGCGTTCTCGCTTCCCGAGCACGGGGTTCCAGGTTCGATTCCCGGCAGGGTCAGGGATTTTCCCTGCCTCGAGATGACTGGGTGTTGTGTCGTCTTTATCATAATTCATCCCCATTACGGTCGGAGGAAGGCAATGGCAAACTACCTCCACTAGGACCTTGCCTAGTACGGTGGTGCGGGTCTCCCGCATCTTTCCTCTACGCTCTGTCACGGAGTTTGGGACTTTATCATCCATTCCGAAGTTCATCAAGAAGAGAGGTCAGTTACGCAATTGCATTAGTTTCATATTTAAAAAAAAACCGATCCATTTACTGCTTTTATCGATGTTACAACACACAAACAGCCATTTCAGTTACTAAAATGCCGCCTACAATATTTAAAGTCCTAATTCATCCTGAAAATAGTCACGTTTTTTTAATGGATGTTAACTACGAATCGATGCACTTTTTTTTAACTGTACCAAAAGATCTGCCAAATCCATGTACTTAAGATGGTATTGTCCTTGAAATACTTCTTTCCCGTAGCAAAGATAAGTACTGTGGAACGTAACGTGGTAACGCGGCATAATGCTCATTAACATGCTTACCGCATTGCGAACAGTTGTGTATACAACTAGGGGAGAGCTGCGAAACCACTCTTAATACCGCTGGTTGAACATCGAAACAGCACTTCAGCGCCGCCGTCGTACGAGACGAGTGATGAAATATTACCTACGTTTCAGATCACTAACTGTCATAAGACAACTACCAGTTTTTCGTGTTGCGATGAAGAAGTACTGCAAACGCGAATCTTTGCACTTTGCTAAAATATTTAATCTTTAGTTTTGTCTGAAGTGACCAGCTAGGAAATATAATTAGAAGCGACCGATGAACTCACACTACAAGTCTTTTAAACCCGGCCTTGCAAAAAAGTTAAATGTCTTTTACTATATAGGCCTTGCGAGATAATGTGCAGTCGAAACGGAATGACAGAATTTCGAAAGGGTAATGTGAAGTAAGTCAAAGGCTGTAAAGTCCTTTGATGAAAGCTTCGCATTCTAAAGTGTGAGAATTTTTTTAATTGCGTTACTGATGAGAATTGCGTCAGACTTCTGTCGTGTAATTACACTCTGAATGTCACTATGTAAGTGGGATATGAAGGAACCACGAAGTGCTTGGTGAAACTGTTCGTCGACAGTAAAGTACGATAGTAAACTTCATCAGTGCAGTACGATAGTAAACTTCTCTCCCCCCCCCCCCCCCCCCCCCCGCTCCCCCTTTCTCTCTCTGTCTCCCTAGCGCCGTAGCGTGTCTACGATCCAAAAAGTTGTACACGGTGCCACATGCCGTGTGATTTCTTGGCTCAAATGGCTTTAAGCACTGTGGGACTTAACATCTGAGGTCATCAATCCCATAAACGTGCAACTGCTTAAATCTAACTAACCTAAGGACAGGACACACGTCCATGCCCGAGGCAGGATTCGATCGTGCGACCGTAGCAGCCGCGTGGTTCCGGACGTGATTCCTTGGACGATACATGCGGAACATCAAAGGAAAATGTGCCTCTAGAAGCGTAACACACCGGCATTTGAGCGGCAGAACCTTGTTATTACGTAGTAGCCCGGAGACAATGGAGAAATAACGTATAAAACAACAATAAAGCGCTGCTTTACATTAAAAGTTATTCTGACGAAAACGAAGTAACGAACGTACGAAATAAAGCACGACTAACTTGTACAGAACGCGCGCGCAAAACTCAGCATGACATAAAGCCATTTGCGGTCATTGTTTCTACGCGCCGAATGGAGGCAAATGAACGACATCGGGCGACAGACATTTACTTCCACGGGGGTTGTCTGTATGACGCTGTACCATGTATGCACCAAGAAGTATAAAGCATAACGAGCTAAGTTACAGGTTATGACACAAGGACACTGGTTTTGTAAAAAAGTAAAATAAAACAAGTTTGAAAAGAACCTGGACAGACGACGAAACGTGAATGGTAAGAGATACCACGTCACTCACCTGACAGAGATCCTACAATCCCGTGCATCAACAGGTATCGAAGAAAGGAGCACAGTCTTTACACTTCTCGCTTGCCGGCTGTGGAGACACTGCGCACAAAGAAGAGTATGCGTACCACTGGACAGTCTGATCTTGACTGAGCCATGGGCGCGCAGCAGCTGTCAGAGCGTGTAGGGTGCCGTTGGTGGGGGAACGGCAGGTGGAGGGGGAAGTTAGACACAGACAGAGGGGGGAGGAGCGGCGGAGGGGGTTAGCTCCACATTCCACACGGACGTCTACCGCGAGGGCGCCCCACATCACGAAGCTCGGTCATTGGCGATGCAGGAAGAAGTCTATAGAACACAACGCGGAATAATGTGCGAGGAAACGCGCGTAAATGGTCCAATGGTAGAGCTCAATGACAGGGAAAATTAACATCGATAAGTCAAATGGCTCTGAGCGCTATGGGACTTAACTTCTGAGGTCATCAGGCCCCTAGAACTTGGAACTACTTAAACCTAACTAACCTGAGGACATCACACACACCTATGCCCGAGGCAGGATTCGAAACTGCGACCGTAGCGGTCGCTCGATAAGTTAAAAAAGGCCGAAAAAAAACTGCGCAAGAGAAACGAAGGGGAGAAAGGGATTCATGACCAGGTGAGACGAAGCGAAACTGAAAATAAATAATGGTATTCTTGGATCCGTTGAGTCATAGGTAAATCATGTGGCAGACTTGGGTTGGTTGGTATATTAATTTTACTGCCTATGGGGAAACTGCATTCACTCTACAGAGGGGATTGTTTGCAAAACATTCATGCGATACATCTTAGAATATTACTCAAATAAGTTGAGGTCTGCGCGGATAGGAAAAACATTGTCAGCATCTGCAAGTCCCTTATCTACATCAGCAAGTCTTTATCTATGGATATTAAAATCTATTAACCACTTCAACACGTTGAGTTCGCTGAAGCCCTGACGTTAGGCTTATGTCTGATATGAACGAAACCGGGGAGAAAAGAAATTTTGGCGTAACTTGACTAAAAAGATGGACAATCTGAGACATCAAGGAAACGTCAGTTTCGTATTGGATGAAAAAGGGGGGGGGGGGCACAATTTTAGAGGGAGACCTAAGAGACGAATACAGTACGCAGGTTCAAATGAACGTGGCTTGTACTAGCTACTCCGGAATGAAGAGGTGGACAGAACAGCACGGAGACCTGCATCGAGCCAGCATTCGGACGTAAGACTATAACAATGACAACAACAACAGTAACAATCCGTCATATTATTAATATGTTCCTGACGTTACAAATTTCTGTTGTAAATGTTGACGCGAATTTTGAGAAATTTTCTGCAGCATATTTTCTCAATGTTGAGAAGCGAAATGAAGTCGTGTTACAAGTGATTGCACACGTCTTGCATATCGCGTAATGTTAGTCATATAGTTCGTTTATCAAATGTACATTAATGGCCACAACGTGAAGTCGTGATAACATGCTACACATGTAAACATAATAAGGGTTGTTTAATGTACTAGCGAAAATATTGGAGGGGAACGTTGACAGAGACACTGATTTCAGACGTAAAGGCATTTATGTCTTATTTGATACACGAACAGAAAAAGTAAGACCATGAAGCGAAGAGTCCGATGGGTGCTATCGCAGCTTTCAGGAATCACGTAAGCGACCTCTGTTAATGCAAACGAAACAGTAATGGTCTTGGTTTATCTGCGGTTGTTGATGTCGTCGTCGTTGTTGTTGTTTGCTTTTCCACTTCACGATCATATCCCCACGGTTGACTTGGGCAGCTTTAATAGGATTGAAATGTCCCTGATTTGTTACTCAGGAGCCGGCCGGTGTGGCAGAGCGGTTCTAGGCGCTTCAGTCTAGAGCCGTGCGACCGCTACGGTCGCATGTTCGAATCCTGCCTCGGGCATGGATGTGTGTGATGTTCTTAGGTTAGTTAGGTTTAAGTAGTTCCAAGTCTAGGTGACTGATGACCTCAGATGTTAAGTCCCATAGTGCTCAGAGCCATTTGAACAAATTTTGTTACTCAGGAGACATCCAACGACTAGTCCACGTTCAAAGTACCTGAATTCTCCAGCCCTACCTGCTCTGCTGTCGCTGCTACTCTACTTGCAACACAGTATTTCCACCCCCCCCCCCCCCTACCTCACACTAGCGGGTTCGCGTCTAGTGATACCTAGTTGTCAATTCCGGATTGCATAGCTGCGGCCGGATGCTTTCCATCAGATAGTGTAGAAAGAAAGGCGGCACGAATGGTCCTTAACATCACGCCCCATACGCGAATGGAATGGGAAGAAACCTCTATCACGCACTTTCAAGTCATTTACAGTGAATGAATGAAGATAAATACGTAGATTGTTTCATACAAGGTGATTCAGCTGCCCCTAGCGCCGTCATTTTATACAACACACAATGTTTAAGATGGCCTTCATAAACCACACGTGAGATTTTCATATTTTCTCGCTCGCTATGAGCGAACTATTAGTCCCACAGAGAAATTGAGCAGGACCTTTTTGCAGAAAATTTTTTTTTACTGGGATTCATTCTCTCTGGAGGCCGTAGTTTTCGAGTTATTCAAGAAAAACTTACAAATGTGACCTTCAAACTCACCCCCGCTCCCACACTCTAAGCCTAGCGATCAGGACTTCTAGTACGTTGTCCACAGCACTCCCTGCTACCATTTTGCAAATGTTTACCGCTGCACAAATTATTTACCACACTCGACCTTTTGTTGTTTTCATTGACCGGCCTTATTACGCCACCGGCTTAGCCGAGCGCTTATAAATTGTAAAATTAAACTTTGCGTAAATTTTACTTAACAATTTTGTGAATTTTTAACAGTATGAAATAGACAATAACCTCGTTGTTTTCCTCAGACCATCTGACTACGAAACCACTGTGCTTTGGAACGAATCATCAACGTAATTTGTTTTAGCGTAACGTTTACAAAAGTCGTTTTCTTTCATTATCCTCACCGTCACGATTAAATTAATAATGTTAATTAAATAGCCGAATGTGCTGTTGGTGTAACAGCGCAATTAATAGAGACAAAAGAATGTCGAATATCGGAAACAGTTCATGTTGACGGAAATTTTTGTACAGAGGTGGGAGGGAGTGCCACGAACAGCCTACTACAAATCCTGACTGGTGAGGGATGTGTGGAGTAGATGTGCGTTTGAAGGCAGCTTTTGTAAGCTTTATTGAATAACTCGAAAACCGAGGCCTCCAGCGAAAACGTGTCCCTACTACAATTAAATTTCCTCCAAAAAGCTATGTTCATTTTTTCTGTAGGATTAATACTTCGCGCATAGCGAGCGGGAGCATACGAAAATATCGCTCTTCGCTTATGAAGGACAGCTCTAATATTGCGGGTTGCATAAAACGACAGCGGTAGTGGCAGCTGAATCACGATGTATAGCACCACAAGCTCTACTTATATAACTAATGAGGAATTAGGTTGTTGTTTTGGGGAAGGAGACCAGACAGCGAGGTCATCGGTCTTATCGGATTAAGGAAGGATAGGGAAGGAAGTCGGCCGTGCCCTTTCAGAGGAACCATCCCGGCATTTGCCTGGAGTGATTTAGGGAAATCACGGAAAACCTAAATCAGGATGACCGGACGCGGGATTGAACCATCGTCCTCCCGAATGCGAGTCCAGTGTCTAACCACTGCGCCACCTCGCTCGGTGAGGAATTAGGGAAATAAATAGTGAAGAAAAGAAATTTTAGACATAACGTGAATACGAGAGGAGAAAATTGATTGCCTGGTGGGACATAAACTGAGGCGTCAATGAATCGGTAATTTAGTAATGAAGGGAAATGAGAGGAGGGGGGGGGGCGGATTGAAGAAGGAGACCAAGGCTCGAATAACGTGGATGTAGTAGTTATATAGGAATGAAAAGATTTGTACAGGATAGTCAAGCGTTTAGAGCTAGGATTCACGAACTCTTTATCTTACGGAACTCTTTCAGGATTCTGGTACATTGATGGGACACCTTGTTTATCCTGAAGGTTAAAAAAATTTAAATGAGAAAATTTTTTTATTCAGTGATTATTTCAATCGAAAAAATTTTAAAAAAATGTCATTTTAGTAATAGTTCAATTCAGTTTCCGCGAAACACCAGCGATTCAGGATCACAGTTTGGTAAATCCCGGTTTGGAACTTCATCAAACCTGTTTTCGGACTACAGACTACAACAACATACCTTTCCAATCATACCTCCACAACACTGCAATGTTCTCTCGTACAGCGTTGTATTCAGAACAAGGAAACGGTCCAAGTGTTCATGCTGCATACAGAAATCAACATATGACGCATGTATGTCCTTGGCGCTCCAATGTCGTACGCAGAATTAAAAAAAAAAAGATAATCGTTGGTGGGCTAATGGACGTAATGGCCCCTACTCTCTACGAAACCTCCCGATTTAATTGGCGACCGTACACAAACATCGCTGAGCAGGAACACTTAAGCAGCTGACGGACTGGCTGGAAGCATGCGCGGATGATTTCACCCGGCCAGCGGATTCCGCGGCGGCCGGCAGTGGTGGGGGGAGCCCGAGTGGCCGGCTGGTGGCTGCCCTTGATCCACGTTAACAGGCGGATCATCTCCGCGCCAGCCCGCCGCTGCGGCGCAGTCTGGGCCCCCACATAATCCGCGACTTGACCATTAACGGGCAGCGACGTTTGATGGATTATCCGCAACACCTACATCTACTGCATCTTCACCAAAGGAGGCGAAGTAAATATAACAGAATTTGAAACAACGGCTTCCTACATGAGTAATTTTGATGTATAAGTGGCAATTAGGAAGTTTCCGTTCGAGGGAGTTGCTGCAGGATATATGTAACGCAGCGCGACTCCGATGAGGGTGTATAAGCACCGACACGCAGGCGAGGGGTTAGCCTGGAATTCGTGTCCTTCCCACGTGCGTGCGGTAAATGTGGAAACGTGATCTATGGCGACGTAACTAACAATTGCGTCCCCAGAGCGCCAACATGCTGTTATTCTTTTCTCGCTGTCGAACGCCAAACACCTGTAGACATCCAGTGGGGAATCAGGAATGTATATGGTGCAAAATGTCTACATCTACATGCTTACTCTGCAATTCACATTTAAGTGCTTGGCAGAGGGTTCATCGAATCACAATCATACTATCTACCTACCATTCCACTCCCGAACAGCGCGCGGAAAAAACGAACACCTAAACCTTTCTGTTCGAGCTCTGATTTCTCTTATTTTATTTTGATGATCATTCCTACCTATGTAGGTTGGGCTCAACAAAATATTTTCGCATTCGGAAGAGAAAGTTGGTGACTGAAATTTCGTAAATAGCTCTCGCCGCGACGAAAAACGTCTTTGCTTTAACGACTTCCATCACAACTCGCGTATCATATCTGCCACACTCTCTCCCCTATTACAAGATAATACAAAACGAGCTGCCCTTTTTTGCACCCTGTCTGTCGAAAACCATCGATGTGTAATGGTACCGCTGCTCCATATCACAAATGTCGTAATGCAGAAGTTATGACAACTCTAGTGCACCCGCCCTACAGTCCTGATCTTGCCCCATACCTTCGGTCCTCTACAAAAAAGGCCTCGAAGAGTCGATGATTCCTATTGGACGAGGATGTGCACCAGGCAATTACGGATATCTTCACGCAGCACGACACGTGTATTACCAAACGGGTATCTTCTACCCTGCGCGTCGGTGGATGATTGCCTCTGTGCTCACACCGACTTTGCCTGAATGGCGTACCGATTCAGGGCTGTACGTCCTTCCAACAGAAACGTTTTGATCGCCCCTTATTGTTAGTTCTCTACCAACTGGATTTCTTTCGGAGAATGCTGATGAAAAACTCCATTTTTAGCAATAATGTGCAGCCGCTCGCTCTACGAAAGAGTCGTGCCTAAAGACTATTTCTAGTTGCAAAGGTCAGGAATACACAAGAGAGAAAATACAAGTAATCCGCTGAATTATAGACCCATAGATTTGCACTGGGTTTTTAGAATGCATATTGTGTTCCAATATTATGAAAGCGTTCCCCACAAGCTCATTTCCTCCTGCCCCTCTCCCCATCTCCCACTTCCCCTCTCTCTGTCCATCACCTCCTTCCCCTCTCTCCAATCATGTCCCTTCCACTTTCCCCCTTTAATTCCATCTCATCCTCTCCTTGTCCACCTCCTTCTCCCCCTCTCTTTCTCCACTTCCTCCTCCCCCTCTCCTTGTCCATCTCCTCCTCCCTCCTCTCACTGTTCATCTACTCCTTCCTCCTCTGTCTGTACATCTCTTCCTTTTTCCTGTCTCTGTCCATCTCCTCCTCTTCACTCTCTCTGTCCATTTCCCCCTCCCTCTCCTGCTGTTCATCTCCTGATCCCACACTCTCCATATCCTTCTTCCCCCTCTCTGTCTGCCTATCTCCTTCTCCTCCTCCTCACTCCACGTTATGCCCCCCCCCCCCCCCCCCAGCTGATGTTTCTTACCTCACAATATTTCTCTCCAGGTTGTAACTAATATGGGTATCAGATTTGATTGAAATCCTTCCAGACGTGTACTATGAGCTTTCTATCCTTGACTTTGCCACATATGCACATTTACAATATATTTCATATATATTTCAAATATTTCACGCATATTTGTACACATATTTCATCTGTATCTGTATCGAATTGCGCGCTGCATTTTTATTTCCACTCAGGTCGATGTTTATGCAGCCGGTATCTCCTAAGCTATGTGTCGTACAATTACATAATTTTGCAAATACATCGAGTGGTATATGTGTCTACTGTCTGCAAACTGTCTTACGAATAGAATTAGTAGTACAGAAGTAATGAATACATCATGCTTCATGCGGCGATTTTACTGCGCGAATAACGAAAACGTAATAAGCGATAAGCTTTTTCTTTCGTCGTTTTGTGGGTGTTGCCAGAGAGAAAAGTTTCGTAAGCGCTTGAAATTATGTGCAATGTTTGTTGCAAGTCTTTAAGTGCTCTAATTCTCAAATACTGGGTGAATAAAGTATGGGTATTCACGCATCATGGACTACACTGCTTCTTTGCCCCCACTTCGATCCCTTTGATAGGTAGGTGGTTTCTACCCCCACAGTGAGTTTTCTCAAGTAGTAAGTGATATGTGTACCAAGCTTTGTTGAAATCGTTCCTGTGGTTTAAGAGGAGATGTGGACCATACACACATAGTGTATCCATTCTTATAATATACAGGGTGAACGTTAATAAAACCGACAAACTGCAGGGACGGAAATGGAAGAAAAGAAGTCCTAGGGAATGCATCTTTGCCACGTTAGACGGCGCTGACGAATGAAAGTTCCTCAGACCACGTGCTGCGTGTTCCTTGTGTGTTGCAGGTTGCGCGATTGACGCAACGTGCTGTACGCAGCAGAATGGTCCGTTATTCGTGATGGGAACAAGCGGAGTTGATGTTTGTGTATAGCAGAGAAGATGAGAACGCTCGAGAGGCAGCACGGTTATACCAAAACAAGTGTCCTCACAGACACTAGCCTCATCACACAACCTTTCAGGCCCTCTTTGAGTTTGTGCGATCACGAATGCTTTCAGACAGACGCACGTGCAGCGAGGCAGTGGACTATGCGTTCACCAGATTTGGAGGACTGGGTTCTGCAGGGCACTGAGACGAACCCTAGTATAAAATACACTCCTGGAAATTGAAATAAGAACACCGTGAATTCATTTTCCCAGGAAGGGGAAACTTTACTGACACATTCCTGGAGTCAGATACATCAGATGATCACACTGACAGAACCACAGGCACATAGACACAGGCAACAGAGCATGCACAATGTCGGCACTAGTACAGTGTATATCCACCTTTCGCAGCAATGCAGGCTGCTATTCTCCCATGGAGACGATCGTAGAGATGCTGGATGTAGTCCTGTGGAACGGCTTGCCATGCCATTTCCACCTGGCGCCTCAGTTGGACCAGCGTTCGTGCTGGACGTGCAGACCGCGTGAGACGACGCTTCATCCAGTCCCAAACATGCTCAATGGGGGACAGATCCGGAGATCTTGCTGGCCAGGGTAGTTGACTTACACCTTCTAGAGCACGTTGGGTGGCACGGGATACATGCGGACGTGCATTGTCCTGTTGGAACAGCAAGTTCCCTTGCCGGTCTAGGAATGGTAGAACGATGGGTTCGATGACGGTTTGGATGTACCGTGCACTATTCAGTGTCCCCTCGACGATCACCAGTGGTGTACGGCCAGTGTAGGAGATCGCTCCCCACACCATGATGCCGGGTGTTGGCCCTGTGTGCCTCGGTCGTATGCAGTCCTGATTGTGGCGCTCACCTGCACGGCGCCAAACACGCATACGACCATCATTGGCACCAAGGCAGAAGCGACTCTCATCGCTGAAGACGACACGTCTCCATTCGTCCCTCCATTCACGCCTGTCGCGACACCACTGGAGGCGGGCTGCACGATGTTGGGGCGTGAGCGGAAGACGGCCTAACGGTGTGCGGGACCGTAGCCCAGCTTCATGGAGACGGTTGCGAATGGTCCTCGCCGATACCCCAGGAGCAACAGTGTCCCTAATTTGCTGGGAAGTGGCGGTGCGGTCCCCTACGGCACTGCGTAGGATCCTACGGTCTTGGCGTGCATCCGTGCGTCGCTGCGGTCCGGTCCCAGGTCGACGGGCACGTGTACCTTCCGCCGACCACTGGCGACAACATCGATGTACTGTGGAGACCTCACGCCCCACGTGTTGAGCAATTCGGCGGTACGTCCACCCGGCCTCCCGCATGCCCACTATACGCCCTCGCTCAAAGTCCGTCAACTGCACATACGGTTCACGTCCACGCTGTCGCGGCATGCTACCAGTGTTAAAGACTGCGATGGAGCTCCGTATGCCACGGCAAACTGGCTGACACTGACGGCGGCGGTGCACAAATGCTGCGCAGCTAGCGCCATTCGACGGCCAACACCGCGGTTCCTGGTGTGTCCGCTGTGCCGTGCGTGTGATCATTGCTTGTACAGCCCTCTCGCAGTGTCCGGAGCAAGTATGGTGGGTCTGACACACCGGTGTCAATGTGTTCTTCTTTCCATTTCCAGGAGTGTACATGCAAATGGCCCATCAACATGATGTAAACCGAAGTCCGATTATGGGCGTGCTGCATGACAACTGCTATCCTCCCTATCTCCTGCAACGAGTGCAAGGATGATCAGCAACGGATTTCCCCCTATGGGAAAGATTTTGTCGGTGGTTTCTGCATCAGATCATCACACTTATGTGATTTCTGTCCTCAGTCCTCTTTGCAACGAAGCAGCCTTTACGAGAACTGGCGTCAACAATCTGAATAATCGCCATCTTTGGGTTACAGACAGTCATCGGGGAATGGTTGAGCCGCCTCATCAACGCTGGTCAGCATTCATGTGTGGGCAGGGATTCTTGGCGACCACATACTTGGACCGGTTACTATTCCACAACGCCTCTACGTAGGAGCGTAACTGAAATCCTGCGGAATACTCTGCCTAGGCTGCTTGAAAATGTGCCTTTGGCAATACGACAATTTACGTGGTTCTGCGTGACGGAGCACAACCCCAATTCCGCATTATTATTCGGACGCTGGATAGGACGCGGAGGCCCTGTAGCATGGCCTGCTAGATCACCGGGCTTAAACCCCCTAGATTTTTACCTCACGGGGTATCTGAAAAGCATTGTGTATGCCGAACCAGTTCGTGATGTGCAGACCCTTCAACAGTGTGTTCACGACGCTATTCGATGAGAGGTCGGAACAGGCGGAAGAAAAAAAAAATGGCTCTGAGCACTATGAGACTTAACATCTGAGATCATCAGTCCCCTAGAACTTAGAACTACTTAAACATAACTAACCTAAGGACATCACACACATCCATGCCCGAGGCAGGATTCGAACATGCGACCGTAGCGGTCACGCGGTTGCAGACTGAAGCGCCTAGAACTGCTCGGTCACATCGGCCGGCCACGCGGAAGAGTGCGGAAATCCATGGTACGACCTGTGAAAGCGTGCATTGTATCCCATGGAGGCACTTTGAACATGTACTGTGACGTGGATGCGATGCAGCTCTATACTCTGTTTTGCAACCATCTGTTGTCGTTGCACGCTCAACGTCTGCTTCTGGACATATGTTCGCGTAGGACCTTTTTTCCTTCGTTTCCAATCAGGAATCCGCCCCTGCTGTTTGTCGGTTTTATTAATGTTCACTCTGTGTGTGGATGTGAACCAACGTATTTAGTGCGGCAGACGCTGGCAGAGCGAGAAAGACCCACATGACGGTTGCATTTTATCATTTTACAGGCAGAATTCACACTTGTGAAGCTTGAAAATGCCCAAAGGTGACAAAATTAGCTAATAGCGAAAAATCATGAAATAAAGTGTTTCTTCAAACACGAAAACAGTCTGCGCAGGGCAATGTTTTCCCTGAAGGACTCTGAAAATGGGTCTACGAACACTGTGTTGCGCAAATAAGTATGAGTTGTAGAATATTCATGTAGATGTAGATGAACCTGAACTACGCTGACAACATTTCGGAGATCGTTCATGTCAGTTTTCTGAGTGTTTTGGTATAATG
Organism: Schistocerca americana; assembly: GCF_021461395.2. Taxonomy (NCBI): domain Eukaryota; kingdom Metazoa; phylum Arthropoda; class Insecta; order Orthoptera; family Acrididae; genus Schistocerca; species Schistocerca americana. The sequence continues at coordinate 363,501,612 of NC_060124.1, read as the reverse complement.
TCCCTGTGGTCTTTGGTGGCTCGTTATAGAGTAACTGTATTTCGTTTTACTTCTTACTCTCATTTACGAGGACGTAATGTTTAACTGTCACTTTTGTGTCATCTCGTTGCCACTGTCGAGCCTTGTACCAGGGGAAGCAAGGAGATGATGATGTTTGTTGGCCAGTATCCTCTTTCTACAGCACAACTGCACGCATGTATTATCAGAGTTCTTTTTATTAACGTAAACAGAGAGCTACTTATCTTTAAGCAAGTTGCGGTGGTACAAGCTCTTCTGTAATAGTCCATGGCACTCTCACTGCTGGTGAAGTACAAGTCCCGCTATAAATACTACACTCTCGTAGCCGGTGACGTGAACTGACAGACGCTAAATAGAATAGTAACTGAGCCGACTCTGTCTGCGACTGGGCTGACTGTCTGTGACTGACTGAATCTGTGCCGTCCTGTGTGCAGCGGCGATCTAAATACTTGCGGTTGAGAGGGCGTTGGCGGCACATTGCTTGCGAGTCTGTCTTTGGCCTCTCTCCTGATAGACGCGTTTGCTCCAGCGCCTACTGTAGATCTTCTTGCAACCTCTTTGTCGGCCATTGTGCTGGCGACAGCTTATGTCATCACAGTCACCTCCAAAAAATCAAGCAACGATCACGAAAGCTGGTTCAAATGGTTCAAATGGCTCTGAGCACTATGGGACTCAACTTCTGAGGTCATCAGTCCCCTAGAACTTAGAACTACTTAAACCTAATTAACCTAAGGACATCACACACATCCATGCCCGAGGCAGGATTCGAACCCGCGACCGTAGCGGTCTCGCGGTTCCAAACTGCAGCGCCCAGAACCGCGCGGCCACTTCGGCCGGCTAAAAGCTGGTAATGGTGTGGTCCTTCTCTACATATTCAACCTTGAATGTGACACATTTTTCCAATGTAGGATCGCTTGGTGGATACCTTCGTTAAATAAGTCTGTATATGGACTGGGTATGATACATTCCCCCTGAAAATCATCTCGTCGTCATTCTGGAAACCCTGCCACGCAATAGATTCTTCATCTAAGGGAAGAGCGATAAGTGACTTGTTGCCAATCAAGGAGAATACAAAGAGCCACAGAGAATTTGATAATCAAAGAGAGCAACATGTCTGCTTGCACTTGGTGGAGAATGAACAGAGATGTAGTACTGGATCAAAACCACCCACTTGGACAGCTTCCTGTATTGCTTAGTATTCATACCTTCCCGTAACACTGTCATGAGATATAGGAGGGATGCTCCTGTGATAGCTTTTGCCTTAAGAGCGTCATCTCTTAGCACAAAATCATGTAACTCATCAAAAACACTCGACATCACCTTGTTCAATGTGGTTGATGTTAGGCAACTGTCTTTTCGGAAACTGTCCTATAATGAATATAAATACATCAGAATAATTAATGAGCAATGAGAAATGTAATGCATACCAGTACCAGTGATTGTCAGTAGTTAATTAACGTAATTTCTACTTTAATTCAAAACTGCATGCCTTTTATAAATAAGAGGACTTTGGCAGCACGTTTGAGGTGACAGTGCTCAGTCGAGCAACAGATTCACATAGGCAGACAGAGGGTCCAACCTTGCGGGAGTTCTCAGAAGGACGTGCCGGGGGGTGGGGGTGAAAATCATTGTCATGGAGTTCGCTGGATTTCCTTTAACAGTCCCGCGGCTGGATGCTGGATGCACCACAACCACACAGATACTGAAAGGTCTCTGTTGGATTCCTTTCATGTTAATTTCTTAAATCTGTTGTCATTTACGGCATAAATTCCTCTTCTAAATTTACTGTGGCGTTTCTGACTATCTGGGAGGAGACTGAGTAGTGGAACATGTTACTTTTACACATCAAAAAGAACGATCTGTCACACTACTACACTTTAAAATACAGTTTATATGTAATTCATGTCACACAGTCTCATACGGAACATACATCCGCTTTCTTTTATATACTGTATATGATAAGATACTGTCATCCCCCTTCCCTTCTGTGTGAGAGGATGAATGAGCAAACGTATTTCTAGTTGCATGCTTGAGGGTAGCAGACAAGCCTGCCTGCTAGAGAAAAGTAGGACCAACGTCGGAACAGGTAACTACGCTTTCTAAAAGCAAAGAGGCTTCTATCCTTAGTATGGTCCTATCCGTCCCTTGTCATGTTGGTATAGGAAGCTGCCCCTCTGGCCACTTCCGTTTGTATTTGTGAGCCACCCTCAGGAAGGGACCAGGTCAGTCTGTCCGTGGCGAGCGTCTGAAGTGGTAAGATCTCCGGCTAAGCGCGTCTCTGCTAAGTCCGTAGGAAAATGGATTTCTTAAGTCCAGCATAACTGAAAATTTAATCACCTTTATTTCAGGTTTAGCTCTAAAATATCTAATGTTATCTTAAATTGCAACGCAGTGTAATTCGCGTGTGAAGTTCAGAATATCTTCCGGTAGTTGCTTTGTCACTATTTTGCGAGTAAAGTGGAACCACGTGTTGATCAGTAACTCTAAGATCATGAATCTTAAATGCGAATGCTCGTGTGATTATAACGTCTCGTCTTGACAATATTTTTCAATGTAGCAACTTTTCTTTATGTTGAACCCACGTGGGGTGTACTTTGTGAGACCAGTACCACGTGCTTATACAATTGTTTGACCCATCAGGTTAATAGCAAGACGATAGTAACCAGTTCGAGGTTTTTCTTTAGTAAATTGCGTTTCGATGTAATTTATTTTAATTATCAAAATTATTGTGGAGTTACACTCTTTGTGTAAACCAAGTTGACCACGTGAAGCATGTGGTGTACGCATCAAAGTAGCCCTCAGCTATTCTTTTCCTGAAGATTTCACAGGGAGTTAGTATGAATTTAGTATACCAGTGTGTGGTAATTTCATGACGGACAGGATTGCGCTACGAACGTAACTTCTTTGGGTGAAAATTGAATCGGTTGGTTGTGGTTAATTTCCTCTTGGATATGTTACAACGTTCTTCGTGTGTTATTTTATGAATGCAGTGTTGTATGCAGTCTCCCAATCTTGGCTCCATATTTGATGTGTTCCGTAAGATTACAGTCTCACATTTTCACAATCCTAAATAAGGCACCATTTTAGTTATGAATCAAGTTTAAGATGCTGAAATTTCAATGATCAATGTTAGAATAAATTTCCAAATATAAACTGATTTATTTCTTTTTATTTAAATTCTCTTTATATATATATATATATATATATATATATATATATATATATATATATAAATATATAATCACCGGTTGTCGTATGACTATTAAAAGATTATAATTAATGTTAGTCTGGTTGGGAATTTGGTAAGCTAGGCGGGATACCTGGTGCAACAGTTGCGCAGTAATGCAAGGTTAACTTCCCCAGACAGCTCACAGCTTTTAACCCACTTTCATTGTCTATCAGCACCGCTTTCAGAAGAAAATAAAGCAACAACATTACAATACGATCTCCTGTGGCATAAGACCTCCAGGAGTGGAAAGAGCGAAGTCCAGGAAGATACTATTGTGCACAAAACGTAGTAAGCTATGTTTCTTTGGAATGTGTGGGAAGCTATAAATAACATCTACAACATAGAGTGAGAAAACGCACTTTTCAGCGCCTTTGAAAGCATGGGACACCGCCGAATGTTGACTTCACAAAAACTAATTTTTCAACTCTGAACGGTAGGACACGCGTTACTGGTTAACTGTCTAAAGAAAAATTAACGGAAGGGGTCCACGATCTTCTAAGGAACAGATTTACTGATTGGCACTCAGAATATACATTGATCAGCCAGAACATTATGACCACCGACTTACTATCGATATAAACCCGTGCAGGCGATAGCAGCTTTACTCGGCGTGGAATGACTGCCAGTCAGACACAAGCACCGTGCATGTAGTGTCAGTGAGCGTGCTGTCCGTGTGTAGAATGGGAGAGGAGCGCGATCTATCTGAGTTTTACCGAGGGAGGGCAGATTATGAAGGCCTGGAGGCTCAGCACGATCATTTGGGAGCCTGCACGACTTGTTGGGTGTCCGAGGAGTGCTGTGGTGGATGTCTTCAACACGTGGCGAAACCAAGGCGAAACCACGTCCAGACGGCATGGTGGCCATCCCTCATTACAGATGCCGGCTGGACAGACTGGTAAAACAGGGCAGGTGGCGAACTGTGGCAGAAATAACATCAGACTTTAGTGCTGAGCAACGTTCAAGCATGTCTGTGTGCACAGAACGCTCCTAACGATGGGCCTCCACAGCCGATGACCCCTGCATGTGCCAATGTTAACACCACGACATCGGTAACTACGACTGAAAAAGGCATGTGACCATCGGCACTGGACATTGGTGTAGCGGCAGAGCGTTGCGTGGTCTGACGAATCCCGAAACATTCCTCATCATACCGATCGGGGGTCGCGAATCCGTCGTCTTCCACGGAACAGCTGCTTGGCACCTATACTGCGGGGCGGAGACGAAGCTGGCGAATGCTCCATTATACTCTGGGGCACATTCACTTGGGCATCCATGGGTCCAGTGAACTCGTGCAAGGCACCATGATGGCCTAGCAGTACCGTACACTGGTTTCAGACCACGTACACTCTTTCATGACGGCCGTGGCAATGGAGTTTTTCAACAATATAATGCGCCAGAAATGTGATAGAGTGGCGAAGGTGGGCATACCGGCTATTGGGTAGGTGGTCATAATAGTCTGGCTGATTAGTGAACATAGGCCAGCCACTCTAAACGGAGTAAAGAATGCAAAACGCAGAAATATGAGTTTTCCTTTTAGTATGCAATCGTTTCAAAATTTCTTCTTCACTGGGAGCCTCCACTGTCAGCTCTCACCTACGCCGTCCTGCGGCGCCAGCAGGGCCATCTCTGGGCATCCGAGATTTTGAGCTGATTCGAACGAAGCTACTGGCAAACGTCGTTGGTGTGCTGCCCACGAATGATTCTGCAGCTACTTCAGCTTCGACCGACAGTTTCATATGGTGAGATCGAGCTACGACCATGAGATGATCGGTAGGGATAGTATAGTCAGTTTTTTGGAATTTTCTTAATCTCAAGCATCACTATGAAGTCATGTTTTCAGAGTCAACAGACCAGTATGGTTCCAACTCCAGCCACAGGAGCAATGCATTCGTTCCTCTAGTACCAACTGTCGTTTATGCTAACATCAACACAGTCATGGTACAATTGGTTCAGTTTATATGTGATTACTAGCATCTCGCTCCAGACCTTTTTAAGAGATGCGTCAAGGTTGTACTTGTGTATTATTATTGCTTATCATGTCTGGTCTTTCGGAAATGTCTGAAAGAATAGATACCGCAATAAATTGAATTAATTGTGAATCTTGTTTCATTTATATTTTAAATGGGTGTGTACACTAGCAAAGCATTGCGGGTGACCAACGAGTGGTCTTTCACTTTTTCCACTACTGTCTGACACATCAATCTTTCTCATTCAGACTTGTTTGATAAGGGTTTTACAGAAGCCATGGCGAACCCCCTCCCAAGGGCCCAGGTACAGAGGGGGCACGTCCGCAGCTCGTGGTCGTGCGGTAGCGTTCTCGCTTCCCACGCCCGGGTTCCCGGGTTCGATTCCCGGCGAGGTCAGGGATTTTCTCTGCCTCGTGATGACTGGGTGTTGTGTGATGTCCTTAGGTTAGTTAGGTTTAAGTAGTTCTAAGTTCTAGGGGACTGATGACCACAGATGTTAAGTCCCGTAGTGCTCAGAGCCACAGAGGGGGCGCAAATACTGACGGCTTAAGAACTAATCAAGAGACGCACCTGAGTTCTGCAGTGCCAAGTGTACCTTACTTCTGTCCGAGTCTGTAAAAGCGCACTGTTTTCGTTACAGTGTCATTTCGTCCCACCAGTGACATCATACTAGTAATATGCTGTTTGAAGCAGGCTTTCGGTTTCTGCCGATTTCTGCCCGCTGAGGACTTCAGTCAAATTATTTAAGCTTGAGTGCTTGAAAGTGTTTAGCAGAATAATAAGTGAAAGGAGAAAATAGATCTCACATGTAACACAACTGTTTATCTCCCTTTAGCCTTCTGCCAGGAATGCTGAAATAGCAGCGCTGTAGCTTAGTTTTAAAAATATGAAGCAGATTTTTTTTGCCAAATATAGCAGGAATATCGGCTAAGCTGAGCTAGTTTACGAAACAGAGGCTCTCAAATACCAGTAGAAACATTTTGAATCAAATGAACAGCACTGGCTGCAAAATACATTTTATTAAAACTGACTCCCATTTCGTGTCAACTAAATACACATTCTCAGGTTATCTATACAAAATTAACAAGGAAATTAATTTTAAAATGAATTTTTAACATGGTCTGAAGAATAAAGGGATGTACATAACAATACTTGAAGACTACTTGCAGAGTTTCTTTCTAACAAGTCATAACTGAAAAGCAACTACCATAGAGTCACATCGCATCACTCACGTCAAATTGTGGAAAGGTGCAGCGCGAAAAGCGATAGTTGATAGTTAAAATGTAGGGGATAGCAGAACTTACAAAAATAAAACCAAGCTAAAGCCAAACAAAGCTATAGACTAGTACAGTACCTAGACAATTACAGCCTTGCCAACATTTTTATGACTGCTTCGAGCACAGTATGATTGGGAACTTAAGCAATTCTTCTTCCATGATAGTTCTTTGGGCCAGATACGTAGATGACATCATTTTGCTATACATAATACAAGTGTTCATTTCCTGACAGTGACACTTTTTTATGTGAGCTGAACAAAATGCACGACAGGCTCCAGTTCACTATGTAACAAAGCAATAATAGGATCCTTCACTTTATGGATCTGTCTGTCAGAATTGGTCGTTGTTCGATTAATTTTCTGACGTCGTTACACACCAACTATCTGACCACCCATTGCGGTTCAAAAAGACAGCATTCAGGGCTCTGCTCCACAGACCGCACTGCCCCTTTATCCCGTGAAGCTCATGATCGGGAATTTAAAATAATACAGTTCACTGCGTATTCAAATAGATATGACGCTAATTGTGTTGATAAAATTAACAAAAATATAGCACAGAATTTGAAAGCGAAGCGTAATGCTGTTCATGCCCCACTAACATCGGGAGCTTTGACCCTCCTAACTCCAGCAAGTAGCAGGTCATCTCTGAAAATAAATTACACAGGATACCATTCTATGGTCATAGTTCCAGTAGAATCAGCAAGTATTTGACTTCTAAAGATATAACTCTGGCTTCTTACATCCCAAAATTCAGGAATAGGAAGGCTGCAATATGGGATAAATTTAAGTCATCAGGGATATACAGGTTGTCCCATTTATCTTGACCACCCTAGATAACTGTTTGTCCAGATGCACACTACAAAATGTTTGAAACAATTATTCTTTAACCGTCAGAGGGACATCAATCAGCATGATTGCCTTCGTTGTAGGATTGTTTTTTTTATAAAGATATGAACAGCGGTATGACTTTTTTAAATGGCACCCTGTATTTTTTATTCTGTAATTCATTTCCTCTCCTAAAGACCTATTGAGAAATGTATCACAGTGTACCTCTCACTGAAACACACGATATGTTCCTGCATGTCCTCTGGAGTTGTTGGAATATCGCGATAGACAAAGTGTTTAATGCATCCCCAAAGAAAAAAGTCCTGAGGATTTAAGTCGGGTGACCTAGCAGGCCAAGTAACTGTTCCTCCTCGACCAATCCATCTGGCACGATACCTTCGGTTCAGAAAACGAAGTGCACGCAAGGCATTATGTGCTGGACATCCATCGTATTGACACCACATAGGCATTCAGGTCCTTAGCGCCACTTCACCCAGAAGAAGAGGAAGAATTCGGCTGAGTATGTTGGCATACGATGTGCAGTTTAGACTACCATTGATGAAATAAGGGCCAATAATTGTAGTACCAAGTATCCCACACCAGACGTTAACTCTCCATTGACACTGATGTTCCACCTGTCTAAGCCATCGTTGGTTGCCGCTGGACCAATAATGCATGTTCCTTGTATTTACCTGTCCTTTGTTTGAGAAGGAACAATCATCGGCAAATAGAACATTGGAGAAGAAGTTCGGGTTGGCGAGGATTTGCTGGTGTGCCTACTGACAGAACTGTACACGATTCTGGTAAATATTGCCATGCAATTCTTGATGTACACTGGTTTTAGGCATGCCAGTTTCGTGTTCAAGCTGTCGTGTGCTCACATGTGGATTCATAGTGACGGAAGCGAGAACAGTAACTTCGGCAGCTTCCTCTGTGCGAGTGCTACGATTGCGTTGTCGTGGGTTGAAACTTCCCGTTTCCTAAAGCGTCGCAACAAGACTAGAAAACATCCGTCGGGAAGGTGGGTTCTTGTCAGGATATCGCTCACTGTACAGTTCCGCTGCCGGCGTAACATTTCGCCTACTTTCAACAACAACAACAACAACAAAACAATAAAAGAAACGTTATGTCGACGCAGTTTGCAGGAAGGACAGCCTTTACTGTGTGCCTACTCTATACAACAGTATTTAAAACGGCTAAACTACTCTACTAAATGTACCCGTACATAAGAAAACAGTATTGAAATTACTGTTCTGCTAACTTACATTTCCCATAGATGAGTAGCATTTCTACCTTCTCTTCGTTGGTGTACATTCTACTCACACAACCCTCCAACTGACGATGGTTGGCGGAATGACGGATGTGCATTCTACTTATGTTTACATTTGTCCTCTGTCAACGTAAGCACGTGGATGTGTTCCATTACCCCGAGTACCTGCAGTAAGAGCTGGTAGCGTCAATGTCAATATTGTGTTATGTAATTAATAACGTTGTGTTTCAGTGAATGGTACACTGTGATACATTTCTGAATAGGTATTTAGGAGAGGAAATGAATTACCGAATAGCCGGCCGCGGTGGCCGTGCGGTTCTAGGCGCTACAGTCCGGAGCCGCGCTGCTGCAGGTTCGAATCCTGCCTCGGGCATGGCTGTGTGTGATGTCCTTAGGTTAGTTAGGTTTAAGTAGTTCTAAGTTAAAGGGGACTGATGACCACAACAGTTGAGTCCCATAGTGCTCAGAGCCATTTGAACCATTTTTTGAACTACCGAATAAAAAACACTGAGTGCCATTTAAAAAAGTCATATCACTGTCCATATCTTTATAAAAAAACAAAGCTACAACGAAGGGAATCATGCTGATTGATGTCCCTCTGACGGCTAAAGAACATTTGCTTGAAACATTTTATAATTTTCATCTGGACAAACAATTATTTAGGGTGGTCAATATAAATGGGACACCCTGTATAGTATCACTTACGATGGCTTTAATGCTACACAAACGTTAGACGGGGAGACACTTCTGAACTCGGATTAGAGAACACACCAAACGATTCCAACTCAAAGTCAGCATTAAGCGCGTATTTGCGCGTAACTGGTCACCATATAACCGACACCGATAGAATATGGACGTGCTACATTTTGAAAGCAAAGACAATGCCATCAATATTTCAGAAGACGAGAAGATTTACCGTGATGTAAAAAAAATCCCTGATTCTACCTTGAACGCACAGACACATCTGCGACACAACGTTCTTTTAGCATATTTTGTTTGTCTAAATAGATAAGCATTACTTCTATAGCCCACTATATTATCATCACAAGTCTTTCTTTCGGCCGTGCGGGATTAGCCGAGCGGTCTGGGGCGCTGCAGTCATGGGCAGTGCGGTTTGTCCCGGGGGAGGTTCGAGTCCTCCCTCGGGCGTGGGTGTGTGTGTATTTGTCTTAGGATAATTTAGGTTAAGTAGTGTGTAAGCTTAGGGACTGATGACCTTACCAGTTAAGTCCCATAAGATTTCACACACATTTGAACATTTTTTTCTTTCTTTCGCTTCTCAGATTAGCCTTTTGTTTTTTTCCTCTAATACTGTGATGTTTTTGTGAAAGTGGTAATTTCTGTTACCAGTCAGGCTTTATTTTTTCATTTTAATTATCCATTTTCAGTATTTTTACAAATTGTATTTGTGAAACAGGAAATCTGTATTACCACTCAGACCTTATTAATATTTTACAATTTAACCGTCCACTTTTAGTGTTTTTATAAACGGGGGGCAATCTTTTCTACACTCTGATAATTTCACTATGTGATCAAAAGTATACGGACACCCCCAAAAGCATACGTCTTTCATATTAGGTGCATTGTGCTGCGCCCGCATCTCGTGGTCGTGCGGTAGCGTTCTCGCTTCCCACGCCCGGGTTCCCGGGTTCGATTCCCGGCGGGGTCAGGGATTTTCTCTGCCTCGTGATGGCTGGGTGTTGTGTGCTGTCCTTAGGTTAGATAGGTTTAAGTAGTTCTAAGTTCTAGGGGACTTATGACCACAGCAGTTGAGTCCCATAGTGCTCAGAGCCATTTGAGCCATTGTGCTGCCACCTACTGCCAGGTACTCCATATCAGCGACCTCTGTAGTCATTAGAGATCGTGAGAGAGCAGAATGGGACGCTCCGCGGAACTCACGGACTTCGAACGTGGTCAGGTGATTGGGTGTCATACGTCTGTACGCGTGATTTCCACACTTTCCACACGTGATTTCCACTGTTTCCGACGTGATAGCGAAGTGGAAACGTGAAGGGACATGTACAGCACGAAAGCTCACAGGCCGACCTCGTCTGTTGACTGACAGGGGTCGCCGACAGCTGAAGAGGCTCGTAATGTGTAATCACAGGAATTCCAAACTGCATCAGGAACCACTGCGAGAACTATGACAGTTAGGCGGGAGTTGAGAAAACGGATTTCGTGGCCAAGCGGCTGCTCACAAGCGACCCATCACGCCGGTAAATGCCAAACGATGCCTCGCTTGGTGTAAGGAGCCTAAACCCTGGATGATTGAACAGTGGAAAAACGTTGTGTGGAGTGACCAATCATGGTGCACAATGTGGCAATCCGATGGCAGGGTGTGGGTATGGCGAAATCCTGGTGAACGTCATCTGCCAGCGTATGTAGTGCCAACAGTAAAATTCAGAGGCGGTGGTATTATGGTGTGGTCGTGTTTTTCATGGAGGGGGCTTGAACCCCATGTTGTATTGCGTGGCATTATCACAGCACAGGCTTACACTGATGTTTTACGCACGTTCTTGCTCCCCAATTCGGGGATGGCGATTGCATCTTTCAACACGATCGAGCACCTATTCATAATTCACGGCCTGTGGCCGAGTGGTTACGCGACAATAACATCCCTGTAATGGACTGGCCTGCACAGCGTCCTGACCTGAATCGTATAGAACACCTCTGGGATGTTTTGGCACGCCGACTTCGTGCCAGGCCTCACCGAGTGACATCGATACCTGTCCTCAGTGCAGCGCTTCGTGAGGAATGGGATGCCATTCTCCAAGAAACCTTCCAGCACCTGACTGAACGTATGCCTGCGAGAGTGGAAGCTGTCTTCAAGGCTAAGAGTGGGCCAACACCGTATTGAATTCCAGCATTACCGATGGAGGGCGCCACGAACTTGTGTATTTCAAGTAACTAGTTTAGCATACGTACATCTGCCCCCATACTTCATGCATTCTACAGCGACAGTTTTGTATCCGTTGCCTCTGTCGCCATCTTATAACATTTCCACATTGCAGAGCCGTCAGCACTGCTTCGCCAGCTACCGCTCAACCACCTTCCAGCTCGTAACATGGTAAGGATCTTCTCGTTTATCGGGTTCGTACATTGACATTGTCTAGGTGCGTTACTATGGTTTTGTTTATCCCGTTTGGCATTATCAGTTTTTATTTTTATAGGTTTTGCTATCCCCTTCATTTTAACTATGGACTACTGCTATTAGCGCGCTGTTTGTTTACATCTTTACGTGAATGAGGGGGAGTGGCTCTACGACACTTAGCTTTCGCCATAGCTTGTTAAAACGAATTTTTCTGAGTAGTCTTCAAGTATTGCTATAGGGGGTATTCGGAAGTTCCCGTTACAAACTTATAAGACTTATAAAGTGGACCGAGTACACAATATTTGTCCGCCCAGCTAGCCGCGCGGTCTAACGCGCTGCTTCCCGAGCGGGAAGGCGTGCCGGTCCCCGGCACGAATCCGCCTGGCGATTACTGTCGATGTCCAGTCAGTGTGCCTGCCAGCCTGTGGATGGTTTTTAAGGCGGTTTTCCATTTGCCTCTGCGAATGCGCACTGGTTCTCCTAATTCCGCCTCATTTACACTATGTAGACGATTGCTGCACACTGCCTCCACATATGCGTACACCATAATTACTCTACCACGCAAACATTTGGGTTTACACTCGTCTGGTATGAGAAGGTGCGGGGGGGGGGGGGGGGGGGAGGGGGGCGCGGAGGGAGGGGGGCTCCACTGGGGACCAAACCGCACAATAACCCTAGGTTCGGTGTGGGTCGGTGGTGGTGTGGGTGGACTGCTGTGGGCTGTTGTGGGGTTGTGAACTGCTGAGGGCTACTGCGGGATGAAGCCTCTCTTTTGTTTCTAGGTCCGAGGTTCAATACACAATACACAATAAAATTCACACATAATATTTTGAATAGGAACCCGCGTCTGGAAGCGTACCGCTTCCGTTCTACGACGGCTTCATCTCAGGTGTGTAATGCGTCCACCGAAATGCGGTGCTACGGAAGAATGCTGAAGATTAGATGGGTAGATCACATAACTAATGAGGAAGTATTGAATAGGATTGGGGAGAAGAGAAGTTTGTGGCACAACTTGACCAGAAGAAGGGATCGGTTGGTAGGACATGTTCTGAGGCATCAAGGGATCACCAATTTAGTATTGGAGGGCAGCGTGGAGGGTAAAAATCGTAGAGGGAGACCAAGAGATGAATACACTAAGCAGATTCAGAAGGATGTAGGTTGCAGTAGGTACTGGGAGATGAAGAAACTTGCACAGGATAGAGTAGCATGGAGAGCTGCATCAAACCAGTCTCAGGACTGAAGACCACAACAACAACAACAACAATGCGTCCACGTCTGATGAGGGATTGGTTGGTTGTAGTCGGGAGTAAAAGGACAAAATTGCGGGGTCATCAGTCCCTTTTTCCATATTCAAACAGGTTTGGGGTTAAAAACATTCCCAAAAGGAGACAGAGAAAGTAAAAAGCGTGAAACTAACTGGGAACTACACTCAAGAAGAAAACTAAAGGAACTAGTGAAAAGAGGAAAACGTACACTAAAAGGAAAAAGCAGTGGAATGTATTAATATAATATAGCAGATGGCTTGGGCTGGTGATCACAAAATTAAAAAGGGTGAGCCAGCCACTCTGCAACACACTAAAATCTTCAGCCTCAAAAACAAGGCTAGAAGAACACAGATTGGAGAAAGACGAACAACAAGGCGAACAAACAGCAAAGAAACAGTGAGATAGCGTTAAAATGGAGGGAGGGTGGAGGTCTGGTCACCGTTAGATTGATAAAAACCTCCCACACAAATAAAACGTAAAACGATATCAGCCGTTGAAGCATTGTCTTCCAACACTGTTGACTGTGCGGTGCGAAGGTTAAAAGTGCGCCGGAGAGCGGCTAAAATTAAGCAGTCCAGTAAGATATGGACGACAGCCAAGTGGGACCCACAGCGACACGGAGGAGGTGACCATGAGTCAGTCAAGTATGGCCGACGCGGAGCCGGCAAAGGACAACGGAGTCCCTGTGAGTGGCTTGCATGGATGACTGCCACAAATTCGTTGTCTCCTTGACAACACATGGTTCATTTGGTGTATTGAAGTTGCGCCATTCAGCAACCCAGATCCCGAAACCTATATGGCGTAAGACTGAGTGGAGATTAGTTTCGAGTGGGCTGATCTATAGATTTCGTTTACTGGTAGCCTGTTTGGCCAGCCTGTCAGTAAGGTCATGGCCCAGGACCCCGACATGTCCTGGGGTCCAAATGAAGGTCACTGTTGATGAGGGCATAGAAAGACTCCTGGATAGTCCTTACTGAAGGATGGCGAGGGGAGCACTGGACAAGAGCTTGTAGGCTGACTAAGGAATCACAGATGATGAAGGAATCACCTGCGAAGGGGCGGAAAAGCTCAACAGCGTCAGAGATGGTTAGCAGTTCCACAGTGAAAACACTGCAGCTCGCCATGAAGAATCGTGTTCAGTATGTTCAACGTGAGCGTAAGCGAAGCCAATATGACAGTCGATCATTGAGCCATCGGTGCGGGGTAGTTCTGAGCCTGGAACTCGCCGAGAATAGAGAACAATTGCCCTTGGAGGGCCTCAGGTAGAGCTGAGCCTTTAGGGCCTTGCGATAGGTCCAGACGAAGCTGTGGCCGAGGCATGGACCATGGAGATGTATGTCAGTGAACCTGCAGGAAAGGGCTCGCACTGTAACTGGAATCCCCGATCTGGGTCGCCGTAGCAGGAGATGGGTCGCCGTGTTAGGTAAAAGGAGACGGTAATTTGGATGGTGAAGCAAACAATGAATGTGTGCGGTGTAATTCTCAAGCAGTTGCTGTCGCCTGATTCGCAATGGAGAAACGACAGCTTCTACAAGGAGGCTTTCACTGGGATCGTTCGGAAAGCTCCCATTGCGAGGCGAACTCCACATTTGTGGATAGGGTCCAGCAGACGCAGTGTGGAGAGCGATGTTGAGCCATACACCAGGCTCCCATATTCAATACGGGACTGTACGGGGGCTGCAGCAATGTAGGACGATCAGCACCCCAGTCGGTGTGATTCAGGCATCGAATAATATTAAGATGCCGCCAGCACTTGTCCTTAAGCTGACAAAGATGGGGAAGCCAAGTTAAGTGGGTGTTGGAGACCAGTCCCAAAAAGCGGTAAATCTCCACTACATCAATTAGTTGGTCATCCAGGTAACGTTCTGGATGAGGGTGGACAGTACAACGACGATGACTGAAGTGCATGACGCAAGTCTTGGCTGCTGAAAACTGAAAGCTGTGAGCGAGGGCTCATGACTGCGCCTTTTTTATGTCTCCCTGCAGTCGACGATCAGCCACACCAATAGAAGAGGAGCAGAACGTCAGCATATAGGAGGGGAGTCGTCTGACTGGTTTGATTGGTTTGATGCGGCCCGCCACAAATTCCTCTCCTGTGCTAACCTCTTCATGAGTAGCACTTGCAACCCATGTCCTCAATTATTTGCTGGATGTATTCCAATCTCTGTCTTCCTCTACTGTTTTCGTCCTCTACAGCTCCCTCTAGTACCATGGAAGTCATTCCCTCATGTCTTAACAGATGTCCTATCGTCCTGTCCCTTCTCTTTGTCAGTGTTTTCCACATATTCCTTTCCTCTCCGATTCTGCGTAGAACCTTCCCATTCCTTACCCTATCAGTCCACGTAATTTTCAACATTCGTCTGTAGCATCACATCTCAAATGCTTCGATTCTCTTCTGTTCCGGTTTTCCCACAGTCCATGTTTGACTACCATACAATGCTGTACTTCAGACGTATATTCTCAGAAATTTCTTCCTCAAATTAAGGCCGATATTTGATATTAGTAGACTTCTCTTGGCCAGGAATGCTCTTTTTGCCATTGCTAGTGTGCTTTTGATGTCCTCCTTGCTCCGTCAGTCTTTGGTTATTTTACTGCCTAGGTAGCAGAATTCCGTAACTTCACCTACTACTTCGTGACCATCAATCCTGATGTTAAGTTTCTCGCTGTTCTCATTTCTACTACTTCTTATTACCTTCGTCTTTCTTCGATTTACTCTCAATCCATATTCTGTACTCATTAGACTGTTCATTCCGTTCAGCAGATCATGTAATTCTTCTTCACTTTCACTCAGAACAGCAATATCATCAGCGAATTGTATCATTGATACCCTTTCACCTTGAATTTTAATTCCACTACTGAACCTTTCTTTTATTTCCATCATTGCTTCCTCGAAGTACAGATTGAAAAGTAGGGGCTAAACGCTACGTCCTTGTTTTGCACCCTTTTTAATACGAGCACTTCGTTCTTGGTCCTCCACTCTTATTATTTCCTCTTGACTGTTGTACATATTGTATATGACCCGTCTCTCCCTACAGGTTACCCCTACTTTTTTCAGAATTTCGAACATCTTGCACCATTTTACATTGTCGAACGCTTTTTCCAGATCGACAAATCCTATGAACGTGTCTTGATTTTTCTTTAATTTTGCTTCCATTATTAACGTCAGAATTGCCTATCTCGTGCCTTTGCCTTTCCTAAAGCCAAACTGAGCGTCAGCTAGCGCATCCTCAATTTTCTTTTCCATTCTTCTGTATATTATTCTTTGGATGCATGAGCTGTTAAACTGATTGTGCGATAATTCTCGCACTTGTCAGCTCTTGCAGTCTTCGGAATTATGTGGATTACGCTTTTCCGAAAGTCAGATGGTATGTCGCCAGACTCATACATTCTACACAACAACGTGAATAGTCGTTTTGTTGCCACTTCCCCCAATGATTTTAGAATTTCTGGTGGAATGTTATCTATCCCTTCTGCCTTATTTGACCTTAAGTCCTCCAAAGCTCCTTTTACGGCTGTTAAAAAGGGTTAAAAAATGGCTCTGAGCACTATGGGACTTAACTTCTGAGGTCATCAGTCCCCTAGAACTTAGAACTACTTAAACCTAACTAACCTAAGGACATCACACAAATCCATTCCCGAGGCAGGATTCGAACCTGCGACCGTAGCGGTCACGCGGTTCCAGACTGAAGCGCCTAGAACCGCTCAGCCACACCGGCCGGCAGTTAAAAAGGGTGGGGCAGAGCCCTACTGGACCTCATTCTCTTGGATATGGGGCGAACTATGGGAAGCACCGACCCGAAGTGTGGAGCGCCAAAAGTTCCGTATAATAATCGGGCCCCGGAGAATGGCGAGTATGTGGTGTGCCAAGTGGTATCACAGGCTTTCGTCAGTTTGAAAAAGACAGCAGTAAGATCTTGTCGCCGGGGAAAGACCGATCGGATGGCAGACTCCAGGTGGAATAAGTCGTCGATGATGGAGTGCCCTTGGCCAAAACCGACCTGGGACGGAGACCCCGAGACTCAAGGAGCCAGTACAACCGCCGGCTCACCATACATTCGAGCAACTTCCACAGAACGTTGGTGAGGCGGATAGGACGATACCTATCCACATCTAGCGAGTTCTTAACACGTTTCAGCACTGGTACATTCTCACCATTGCGACGGGAATTCACCATCCCTCCAGACGCGGTTGAAGACGGCAAGGAGGTGGCGTTAGTAATTCGCTGACAGATGCATAATCATTTGGGAATGGATGCGGTATCGTCCAGGGGATTTGTCAGGGCATTTGGCAAGAGAAGTGAGAAATTACTACTTGCTGAAGGGAGCTTTATATGGGTCAGGGTGCGTGCAGCAAAATGTATGAGTTGTCGCTCCACCCACAGTTTCAGCTGAGGAAATGTGGGGCAGTAATTCTCAGATGCAGAGGAGCGAGCACAATTATCAACAAGAAGCTCTGCGATTATGTCTGCATCGGTATACACAGCTCCATGTGTGGAAATTCCAGATATACCTGCAGAGATCTGATATCCGTAAAGGCGTCTGCGCTTGGTCCAAACTTCGGAAGGAGAGGTTCGTGCTCCAGACGTGAAAACGTGACGTTCCCAACACTCCTGCTTCCATTCTCTAATGAGTTGACGGATCGGAACTGGACACGGAGCTGTTTGGAAGCAATGAGGTGCTCCAGGGACGCGTGGCGCTTATGACATTGGAGGGCCAGCCTATTATCTCCAATGGTCGCAGCGATTTCTAGCAACCACCAAACATTGTCTTTTTTATGTAAAGCTCTTAAAGCTTTTGAGAACTAAACAAATGTTAGTAACATTCTACATCTTCATCTTCTTAATCTCTATATTATTATTTCTCAAAGCAGTCTCCCTGGCGACGATCACATTTCTGCTAAGGAGAGACCAGTTTGTTGATACCATCACTCTAGAATGTTTCACTTTTTTGACGGAGCAACAACCTCACTTGTGCTCGCACCGATTTACACTACTGGCCATTAAAATTGCTACACCACGAAGATGATGTGCTACAGACGCTAAATTTAACCGACAGGAAGAAGATGCTATAATATGCAAATGATTAGATTTTCAGAGCATTCACACAAGGTTGGCGCCGGTGGCGACACCTACAACGTGCTGACATGCGGAAAGTTTCCAACCGATTTCTCATACACAAACAGCAGTTGACCAGCATTGCCTGGTAAAACGTTGTTGTGATGCCTCGTGTAAGGAGGAGAAATGCGTACCTTCACGTTTCCGACTTTGATAAAGGTCGGATTGTAGCCTATCGCGATTGCGGTTCATCGTATCGCGACATTGCTGCTCGCGTTGGTCGAGATCCAATGACTGTTAGCAGAATATGGAATCAGTGGGTTCAGGAGGGTAATACGGAACGCCGTGCTGGATCCCAACGGCCTCGTATCACTGGCAGTCGAGATGACAGGCGTCTTATCCGCATGGCTGTAACGGATCGTGCAGCCACGTCTCGATCCCTGAGTCAACATATGGGGACGTTTGCAAGACAGGCAAGACAACAACCTTCCGCACCAACAGATCGACGACGTTTGCAGCAGCAGGGACTATCAGCTCGGAGACCATGGTTACGGTTACGCTTGAGGCTGCATCACATACAGGAGCGCCTGCGATGGTGTACTCAACGACGAACGTCGGTGCACGAATGGCAAAACATCATTTTTTCGGGTGGATCCAGGTTCTGTTTACAGCATCATGATGGTCGCATCCGTGTTTGGCGACATCGCGGTGAACGCACATTGGGAGCGTGTATTCGTCATCGCCATACTGGCGTATCACCCGGCGTGATGGTATGGGTGCCATTGGTTACACGTCTCGGTCACCTCTTGTTCGCATTGACGGCACTTTGAACAGTGGACCTTACATTTCACATGCGTTACGACCCTTCATTCGATCCCTGCGAAACCCTACATTTCAGCAGGATAATGCACGACCGCATGTTGCAGGTCCTGTACGGGCCTTTCTGTATACAGAAAATGTTCGACTGCTGCCCTGGCCAGCACATTCTCCAGATCGCTCACCAATTGAAAACGTCTGGTCAATGGTGGCCGAGCAACTGGCTCGTCACAATACGCCAGTCTCTACTCTTGCTGAAATGTGGTATCGTGTTGAAGCTGCATGGGCAGCTGTACCTGTACACGCCATCCAAGCTCTGTTTGACTCAATCCCCAGCCGTATCGAGGCCGTTATTACGACCAGGGGTGGTTGTTCTGGGTACTGATTTCTCATGATCTATGCACCAAAACTGCGTGAAAATGTAATCACATGTCAGTTCTGGTATAATATAATTGTGGAATAAATACCCGTTTATCATCTAGATTTCTTCTTGGTGTAGCAATTTGAATGACCAATAGTGTATTAAAGTGAAATCCTTGAAGGTGTTAATTAGGTTTTGGGAGCAAATGAAAGTTGGATGGTGCCACGTCGGAACTGTATGGAGGATGGTCGATGACAGTGTATTGCTGCAGATGCCGTGTGTGGTCTGGCATTGTCATACTGAAGGAGAGGCTGCTCCATGTGTGGAGAGCTCTTCGAATTTGAAGCTCGATTACAGCACGACGTTTCCCACACACCGACATAGTTACGTTACACACCACCACGAAACACACTACACTTTCGAGTCCTATAGCAACAGTGGGCTGCAAATACGTAGATGTAAAGAATAAAGACGCAACATGTTAACAGCGTTTGTTTTATTTAAAACGGTTTCGCCCTAGTACGACGGAACGCCGGCCTTGTGACGTCGATAGCGGCAAGCCTATGCTGGCCAGTGCGTACCGTATTGGCCAGCTTCCTCCATCCCCCCTAGCGGTGGCTGCCTCAGTGTCGACATATCATCTGTTGTATTATGTGCACAATAATTGTTCCAATGACGCCCTTGGGCGCCTTCCCAGTCGGTATAACCCAGTTCTTGGGTGGTGTTCCGTCGACCTCCTGACCTCGACGTGACCTCTGTCCACCAACCATCGAATCGCTCACCCGGTGGCCGCTACAGACACCTGCGACGCAATGACAGAAGTAAAACGCAGACTAAGGACTAGTATTAAATTTCAGAGCGACAGAATATCAATGCTAATAAGATTCACTGATGATATTGCTATCCTGTGTGGAAGTAAAAAAGAATTTCAGGAGCTGTGAAAATACACAATACGGACTGAGAGTAAATTGAAGAAAGACGAAAGTAATGAGAAGTGGGAGGCATGAGATTAGCGATAAACTTAACGTGAAAGTCGGGAACTACGAAGCAGACGAAGTTAAGGAGTTCCAATGTCTTGGAAGCCAAATAACAAATGACGGACGAAGCAAGGCGCGCACAAAGAGGAGATCAGGGCGGGCTAACAGGGACCCCGTGACCCATAGAGGTCCACTAGTATCAAGCATCGGCCTTATTCTGAGGAGGAAATTTCTGAGAGTGTGCGTTTGGAGCACTGCATTGTATTTTAGTGAATCGTGGTCTGCGGCAAAGCCAGAAAAGAAGACAATCGATGCGTCTGCGTTGTGATGCTGTAGAAGAGTGTTGAGATTAGGAATGAAGAGGTTCTCTGAAGAATAGGTGAAGAAAGAACACATAGAAAACACCAATAATAAGGCAACATATGATAACACATGCGTTAAGATACACTACTGGCCATTAAAATTGCCACACCAAGAAGAAATGCAGATGATAAACGGGTATTCATTGGACAAATACGTTATACTAGAACTGACATGTGATTACATTTTCACGCAATTTGGGTGCATAGATCCTGCGAAATCAATACCCAGAACAAGCACCTCTGGCCCTAATAGCGGCCTTGATACGCCTGGGTATTGAGTCAAAGAGAGCTTGGATTGCGTGTACAGGTACAGCTGCCCATGCAGCTTCAACACGGTACCACAGTTCATCAAGAGTAGTCACTGTCGTATTGTGACAAGCCAGTTGCTCGGCCACCACTGACCAGACGTTTTCAGTTGGTGAGAGATCTGGAGAATTTGCTGGCCAGGGCAGCAGTCGAACATTTTCTGTAACCGGAAAGGCCCGTACAGGACTTGCAACATGCGGTCGTGCATTATCCTGCTGAAATGTAGGGTTTCGCAGGGATCGAATGAAGGGTAGAGCCACGGGTCGTAACACACCTGAAATGTAGCGTCCACTGTTAGAAGTGCCGTCAGTGCGAACAAGAGGTGACTGAGGCGTGTAAGCAATGGCACCCCATACTATCACGCCGGGTGATATGCCAGTATGGCCATGACGAATACACGCTCCCAATGTGCGTTCACCGCGATGTCGCCAAACACGGATGCGACCACATCATGCTGTAAACAGAACCTGGATCCACCCGAAAAAATGATGTTTTACCATTCGTGCACCCAGGTTCGTCGTTGAGTACACCATCGCAGGCGCTCCTGTCTGTGATGCAGCGTCAAGGATAACCGTAGCCATGGTCTCCGAGCTGATAGTCCATGACAAACGTTGTCGAACTGTTCGTGCAAATGGTTGTTGTCTTGCAAACGTCCCCATATGTTGACTCAGGGATCGAGACGTGGCTGCACGATCCGTTACAGCCATGCGGATAAGATGCCTCTCATCTCGACTGCTAGTGATACGAGGCCGTTCGGATCCAGCACGGCGTTCCGTATTACCCTCCTGAAACCACCGATTCCATATTCTGAGAACAGTCATTGGATCTCGACCAACGCGAGCAGGAATGTCGCGATACGATAAACCGCAATCGCGATAGGCTACAATCCGACCTTTATCAAAGTCGGAAACGTGATGGTACGCATTTCTCCTCCTCACACGAAGCATCACAAGAACGTTTCACCAGGCAATGCCGGTCAACTGCTGTTTGTGTATGAGAAATCGGTTGGAAACTTTCCTCATGTCAGCACGTTGTAGGTGTCGCCACCGGCGCCAACGTTGTGTGAATGCTCTGAAAAGCTAATCATTTGCATATTATAGCATCTTCTTCCTGTCGGTTAAATTTCGCGTCTGTAGCACGGCAATTTCGTGGTGTAGGAATTTTAATGGCCAGTAGTGTATTAAGGAATGACTTCAGTGGTACTAGAGAGGCTGCAGAAGGTATGACTTTTGGAGAAGAGGGAGACAGCAATACATCAAATAAATAACTGAGGACATAGTGTGAAAATTAAACTGTGAGATGAAGTGGTTGTCACAGGAGAGGAATTCGTGGCGATGCGCATCGAAGTAGTCAGAAGAAATGGCTCTGAGCACTATGGGACTCAACTGCTGTGGTCATAAGTCCCCTAGAACGTAGAACTAATTAAACCTAACTAACCTAAGGACATCACACACATCCATGCCCGAGGCAGGGTTCGAACCTGTGACCGTAGCGGTCGTGCGGTTCCAGACTGTAGCGCCTTTAACTGCTCGGCCACTCCGGCCGGCGAAGTAGTCAGAAGAGTGAAGACACAAAAAAGTAAAAGAATGGGAGGCGCCTGTTTCGTTGTTCACCTCTTTGTGATAGGAGTGACAAAATCTGTCTCATGCAATGAAAGTCTAGAAAACTAGGGAGATCTGAACTGTGTCGTGTAGCCGTGTACAAACTAATCTCCGGACCAAAATAATCTGTGAGAAGTGATCGCCCACCTTCTTGGATGCGCTCCTGGCAGTGACAGTATAAAGACCAAAGCAGATATTTGACCGTCGTTAAACCAGAGGAAAGATCAAAGAGTATTATTTCTGGAAGAAGTAAGCTGGCAGGAACAATCAGGAATGTTGATATCGACGCTTAAGCTGCGAACAGAACGAGTTCCAAGAAATGTAAACACACATTAACATTCCAGCGGCTTGGTGTGGGTTGGCTAGGGGACGAGGAAGAAGTAAAAACCTTTTGGCTGTCGACCTCTCCCCTCGAGAGCACATCTAACTCGGCAGCTATTTAGCCCGGCGTGCGTCGGTAAACACACACAAACCCACACACGAGCGTTTTTAAGCGCCCTCCGAGAGCCCGGCTGTCCCTGCGTGTCGGCCCCGTCGCGGACTCGTTTGGCTGGTGACCGGCTGTCAAGAGACCGCGGCCGGTGCTCAAGGTCGTTGCTACCGGGCGGCTTGTGGACGCCGGACACGGCGCGCCGGCGTTCGCCGTGACTCAGCTGGGCGGCGGCGCGCGCGTGCCGCGGTGAGGCTCGCAGAGGTATGGCGCGGCGCCGCGATACTTAGTCATGGCGCACGCGGCACGCATCTCGCCAGATTTTCTGCGGACAGGGCCCCCTAACGGTGCTCGCCTCACTTACACTGCGTACGGAATTTTGGACAAGGCACTCGTACGTACGCCATGAGGCTAGCCCATTCCGTGGATGTTGTTGCTCACAAAGCACTGCCCCACAGGCGCTGCTTTATGACAGGGTGCATTGTCCCTCTGACACAAACAATTATCGTCTCCGAACTCTTCCTCCACTGTACGCAGTATAACCACACTCTAACCATGAAAAAGTCCCGCATACCCCATACAGTTTTATAAGTCACAGCTGCAAAATACTAACGCGAATTCTTTACAGACGAATAGAAAAACTGGTAGAAGCAGACCTCAGGGAAGATCAGTTTGAATTCCGTAGAAATAATGGAACGTGTGAGGCAATACTGACCTTACGACTCACCTTAGAAGAAAGATTAAGGAAACGCAAACCTACGTTTCTAGCATTTGTAGACTTAGAGAAAGCTTTTAACAATGTTGACTGGAATACTCTCTTTCAAATTCTAAAGGTGGCAGGGGTAAAAACAGGGAGCGAAAGGCTATTTACAATTCGTACAGAAACTAGATGGCAGTTATAAGGGTCGAGGGGTATGAAAGGGAAGCATTGGTTGGGAAGGGAGTGAGACAGGGTTGTAGCCTCTCCCCGATGTTATTCAATCTGTATATTGAGCAAGCAGTAAAGGAAACAAAAGAAAAATATGGAGTAGGTATTAAAATCCAGGGAAAAGAAATAAAAACTTTGAGGTTCACTGATGATATTGTAATTCTGTCAGAGACAGCAAAGGACTTGGAAGAGCAGCTGAACGGAATGGACAGTGTCTTGAAGGGATGGTATAAGATGATCATCAACAAAAGAAAAACGAGGATAATGGAATGTAGTCGAATTAAATCGGGTGATGCTGAGGGAATTAGATTAGGAAATGAGATACTTAAAGTAGTAGATGAGTTTTGCTATTTGGGGAGCAAAATAACTAATGATGGTCGAAGTTCAGAAGATATAAAATGTAGACTGGCAATGGCAACGAAAACGTTTCTGAAGAAGAGAAATTTGTTAACATCGAGTACAGATTTATGTGTCAGGAAGTCGTTTCTGAAAGTATTTGTATGGAGTGTAGCCATGTATGGATGTGAAACGTGGACGATAAATAGTTTGGACGAGAAGAGAATAGAAGCTTTCGAAATGTGGTGCTACAGAAGAATGCTGAAGATTAGATGGGTAGATCACACAACTAATGAGGAGGTATTGAATAGAATTGGGGAGAAGAGGAGTTTGTGGCACGACTTGACTGGAAGAAGGGATCAGTTGGTAGCACATGTTCTGAGGCATCAAGGGATCACCAATTGAGTATTGGAGGGCAGCGTGGAGGGTAAAAATCGTAGAGGGAGACCAAGAGATGAATACACTAAGCAGATTCAGAAGGATGTAGGTTGCAGTAGGTACTGGGAGATGAAGAAGCTTGCACAGGATAGAGTAGCATGGAGAGCTGCATCAAACCTGTCTTAGAACTGAAGACCACAACAACAACACCGTAACCCTATTTTCTGTGTACTTCACTGTTGACACTACAGATAAAAATGAAATGAAATGATCGTATGGCATTGTTGGCCGGGAGGTCCATTCGGGTTCGGCCGCCAATTGCAAGTCTTAAAAATGGTTCAAATGGCTCTGAGCACTATGGGACTTAACTTCTGAGGTCATTAGTCCCCTAGAACTTAGAACTACTTAAACCTAACTAACCTAAGGACATCACACACATCCATGCCCGAGGCAGGATTCGAACCTGCGACCGTAGCGGTCACGCGGTTCTAGACTGCCGCGCCTAGAACCGCACGGCCACACCGGCCGGCTGTAAGTCTTATTTCAGTCGGCGCCACACTGGGCGACTTGCGGCAGATGATGAGGATAACACAACACCCAGTCCACGAACAGAGAAAAATCTCCAACCCGGTTGGGAATCGAACCCGGGTCCAGTGCATGGGAGGCAAGCCCGTTACCACCCAGCTAAGCAGGCGGACACACTACACACCATGGCAGCTAAAGTTCTTCAAGCATTCATTGACTCAATCTCTTCCACCGCTTTATCACAGGGTATAGCGTGATTCATCACTCAAAATAACTCGTTTCCAGTCCTCTACTGCTCAGTGGCGTCACTTATTACACAACCTCAAGCGTCACTTACAAGGGAAACTCCCCATCGCACCACCCTCCGCAATCGTCGATGGTCCCTGTCCATCAGTACATCAGTTCTGCCTGGTCTTGGTTTAGTTGTGGTCCTTCCTTCGATTTTCCACTACACAGTCACGCCACCAACTGTCAACTCGGACAGCTTTAGAAGCCTAGTCAATGTTGAATGACTAGTCCACATTCGAAAACACTTGGCTCTCGTCGCTGACCCATTCTGCTGTAACTGCTTCTCTACTGACAACACAATACTCTAGGCCTCTTTTTGTATTGGCGGGTATGCATGTCGTGACATCTAGTAATCAACACTGGATACATTTCGTGAGATACTGTAGCATGCTGTTTTTAACATTATCAGCACGTGCACGTGCTTAAGAGCGTGTTGGTCCATCGTTGGAGCGCAATACAGAAGCGATTCAGCGTGGCGTGAATTTGACAAGTCCTTGATGAATTGCCAAATAGGCTCCCCAGTGCGTTCTATGAGGCTCAGATCAAGCTAACTTGGTGGCCAAGACACGGACGCGAGCTTAATGCGACGCGTCCCAAACCAGGTTGTAGCACCATTCTGTACTCGTGACGCGGACTGTTATCTATCGGAAAGAAGCCACGCGGGATAAGCCGAGCGGTCTCAGGCGCTGCAGTCATAGACTGTGCGGCTGGTCCCGGCGGAGGTTCGAATCCTCCCTCGGGCATGGATGTGTGTGTTTGTCCTTAGGATAATTTAGGTTAAGTAGTGTGTCAGCTTAGGGACTGATGACCTTAGCAGTCAAGTCCCTTCCGAGCGGTTCTAGGCGCTTAAGTCTGGAACCGCGCGACCGCTACGGTCGCAGGTTCGAATCCTGCCTCGGGCATGGATGTGTGTGATGTCCTTAGGTTAGTTAGGTTTATGGCTCTGAGCACTATGGGACTTAACTGCTGTGGTCATCAGTCCCCTAGAACTTAGAACTACTTAAACCTAACTAACCTAAGGACATCACACACATCCATGCCCGAAGCAGGATTCGAACCTGCGATCGTAGCGGTTTAAGTAGTTCTAAGTTCTAGGGGACTGATGACCTCAGATGTTAAGTCCCATAGTGCTCAGCCAGTAAGTCCCATAAGATTTCACACACATTTGAACATTTGATCGGAAAGATGCCATCACCGTGGGGATAGACACCAAGTTGAACGAATTCTCGAGGTCCGCAATAAAGTTCACGTAGTCCACAGCTATGACGATGCCTTCGATTACTACCACAGATGCCACGAAAGGCCAAGTGAAAGTCCTCTATAAAACAGTATTGTCCTCATAGGCTTGCAACATTTATCAAAGCTTATTCGATGACGTATTAATACTTTTACGTGAACAGGAACGGCTACACCACAGATGTAGCAATGAGGGGATCCCGAATTTGACTCATTAACTGAAATGTATTCTGCATTTAAAATTTACAGTCGAACAGGAAAACGAATATTAAGGACTGCACTCGAAGAACGTATTCTAAATGATTGCGTGGCGGGAATAGTAGGTCGAACGTGGGCACCAGCCGAGTATTTACCTACTTGGATGTGAAAAAACGCCTGAAAACCACATCCTGGCTGGTCTGCTCACCATCCCTCGTCTTTAATCCGCAAGGCTGGTGCCATCCGAGGCAGACGCGGACCCCCGTATCCCTGAAGCGGCGCGTTAACGCGCTCACCTATCCGGGCGCGTTGAAATCGGGAACACTGGGATCAATAGAAGCTTTAACAAGTTATCAAGCATAAATTAAAAATATAAGTTACTTAATGATATCAAGGAAGCCACTACAGAGGTGAGACGAGCAAGATCCCCCCCCCCTCTCTCTCTCTCTCTCTCTCTCTCTCTCTCTCTCTCTCTCTGTCAAGCAATAGTGAAGCAGTCACGGACTGTGCGGGGCTGGTCCCGGCGGAGGTTCGAGCCCTCCCTCGGGCATGGGTGTGTGTGTTTGGCCTTAGAATAATTTAGGTTAAGTAGTGTGTAAGCTTAGGGACTGATGACCTTACCAGTTAAGTCCCATAAGATTTCACACACATTTGAACATTTGAATAGTGAAGCATTACAGCGTATTATCTAGCTTATATGTCGTAGCATCTCGCCGTGTTATACAGACGGCGGCCGGTCGTATCTCCCGATTGCGTGAATCATACAGACCATTTGCGCGTCGCGAATGGTAAAGGTCATACTCGATTTTCAAAGCTCTCACTACTCCTATAACTGCTTGAGATCTTAGAGAAGATTCGCGGCAACATAGCGCCTACCGTGAGATCCTCTGTGATGGACACTCGCTACGCGGACGCTACTTGCTGACTGCTTCAGAACATCGACAAAACTGAGGCTGAGTGATCCTATTTAAAAACTCGCACCCTACAAGCAAACAGAAGGCTGTCTGGATGGGCGCTGTTTCCTAATACTACCCTCAACAATCTTCAAAAAACTGTGTCTGTCTTACCAGCGCGTTCTGAGAGAACTCTCCAGATCTGTTAGTTTGCCATTATCTGGCTGGTCCTGAGCGCCAGCTACCTCGCACGGACGTATACCTGCACTACTGGCGTCCTTCTTCAAACCAAAGAGTCAGTCTCTCTAACAGACACCGCCAACGTGGTTGGTTGGTTGATTTGGGGGAGGAGACCAAACAGCGAGGTCATCAGTGCCAACGGACTAGGGACGGAAGTTTGGTTGGTTGGTTTGGTTTGTGGGGCGCTCAACTGCGTGGTTATCAGCGAGGGAAAGAAGTAAGCAGTGCTCTTTCAAATGAACGATCCCGGTATTTGCCTGAAGTGGTTTAGAGAAATCACAGAAAACCTAAATCAGGTTGGCCGGAAGCGGGATTGAACAGTCGTCTTCCCGAATGCGAGTCGAGTGTGCTAACGGCGTCTTCGTGACCGCCAATAGTTACAGTTTTAGAGGTGTTGATTAAAATTAACCTGGTCCAAAATTACCCATGCACAGAGACAATCATGTAATTTCAGTCTCAGTCTCGTCTCAGACACATATAGACAATCGGGAGACAAGGTCTTTTTTTTATTTTAATTTATAACTTAATTTCGCTTTGACTTTGACTTATTAATGTGAAAAATGCTGCATCGTACCATGGTCCCCATATAGCTGACTGCGTAATTCACATCAAAGGTCGGAGGAAGGCAATGACATGCCACATCCAGTGGTACCATGCCTTACTTGCATACGGTGTACTATAATGTACTGCAGCACTGTGGTGTTCAAACCAACCTTCGAAGTTGGGGACAATTTTGCGTAGGTTCGAAAAGGAATTTCGTCGTAAATATAAAACTGCATAAATCTGTTGCTCGCACGCATCGTTAGGAACGAGAGAACATCAAAAACTCCGCAATCATTAATGACAATGTCTCAGAAATTTGACTTTACGAGGCAAAATTACTCGGAGGTGATGGCTTCTCAGTTGTATCGACGCGCACCAGCTGACGCCGGTGGCAGCAACCATCCACACGTACTTTAGTTTTAGGTCTGAAGACGATCTAATACGGCTCAAATCGGTAATTATAGTCAAATAAAAAAGTGATGTGGACTTTTTAACTTGTTTGTAAAATAATCAAGTATTGGCTATGTTCATCGCTCACTGAATAACACGACATTCCGGCACTCCTAACCCTGTACAGTTAGTGTGGTAACAGCTGCAGTCTTTGCCACTAGTAAAGATATTTCAAATGGGCAGTACGGACACTCAGTAGGCACGGGGCTCACTGCGACGATATGATATGAGATACGAGATGTTTCACTGAAGACCGCGCGCCGCACGGTTGTCCATGGGACACTCGCGTTCCCGCAAGAGCGATACGACAGGGAATAAGACGGAGGAGGCGGCAATGGCCTCGCGTGTGGTGCAACGCAGCCAGCCTTGTCACAGACAACTTCCAAATATGTCACGTATTTACTTGAGGCTGGAAAGTGCTACGGCTGTCCTTCCAGCGTTAAAAGCGGTTTCGGTGTGCTCTCTACATCTGGTATGCAGCATTGCATGACCTAAAATGCATCAAACGTAACCTGGCCAGCGACTACATTTTTTACTGCAAACTTTTCAAAATGTACTCCGTCTTTTTCTTAATTTCTCAGTATCGCAATAACTATGGGCAACAGCGTAGAGAAAACCAGCTTGTTGTCAAGCTGTATCAGACTATAAGATGCAAAAAAAAATCATTTTTTTTATTGAATAGTTTTCAAAAAAATCGAATGACAAAGGCTGCTTAGTGGAGAATACGCACGAATCACGAAACAGTGGTCTTTAATTTTTTACACAAAACTGAAGGTGTGACTGAGAAACTAACTTCAAAGGCGGATGTAGCTTCATCTACGTGAAACAATTTTTTGAGGCATAATAGATGACTTGAAATTTCGTCCTTCTTGTACCGTAGGATACAGCAGAGCAACCAGCACTCCGTGTTGCTCCGCGCGATGCTACAGAGAAATGAATCAGTGTTGCATCGCTGTCATCCTACAGTGAAACAGAAAAGTTGTTTCAGGTACGTTTCTGCACGCTCTACCGATGCCGTTGCTTCTGCATTGTATCGCGGCTCGCATTGCGTATCGTCTCGTATATTTTTTCGCCTCGGCGAGAACAGCGCCGTACAGTCAGATACACGAGACAGATGCAATTTGAGACACATAGACGCCCAAGTGGCGTCCTATAGAATTGATGAGTAAATAACGGTCAAAACGACGCAGATCATAGCGCGAACGCTATAGCGAGATCGTAAACAAAAGAGAACCTAGACCACTTGAGGCGACAGGAGCGGTGTGGGGGGACCAAGCCCCAACTCCCGGCTCGCAGGACGGGCACCCTACGTCCGTGATCTGTGCCCCTGCGAAACCAAATCTGACGCACCGTCTAAGTTTAGGAATTCCTTCTGGTCGTACTCAAACGTGGTGATGGGCCAGGACCAGCCTCTTCGCTAATTTCAAAATAGAAAAAGAAAACAAAGAGCAACGCACAGCACAAAGCAAACCGGTGGACACAAAGCTTTCGCTAAACGCTGCCACGCAATTGCTTACTGATGACGTCAGAGTCGTAAACGAAGTAATTCAGAGTCGATTTTCATCGGGATCTTACGCAACATGCCCATTCCTCCATCTTAAAGTGCCACGTTAAAATGTCCGTATAGCAAACGAGGACTGTTATGTGCGGTGCAAGAAAGGTTAGAGTGTTTATGAATAGAATAGAATCGGAACGTTCACAATTGCAGGATTAGTGATAGACGGTAAATCATCGAGTAGAACAGAAGTGATATCTGGGCTTCCGCAAGGTAGTGTCATAGGCCCTCTGCTGTTGCTGATTTATATAAATGATCTAGGTGATAATCTGAGCAACCCCCTTAGATTGTTTGCAGATGACGCTGTAATTTATCGTCTAGTAAAATAATCAGACAACAATTCCAATTACAAAATGATCTAGAGAGAATTTCTGTATAGTGCGAAAAGTGGCGGTTGGCACCAAACAAAGAAAAGTGCGACGTCATCCACATGGGCACTAAAAGAAATCCGATAAATTTTGGGTATACGATAAATCGCACAAATCTAAGGGCTGTCAATTCACTAAATACCTAGGAATTACAATCACAGGAAACTTAAATTGGAAAAAACTACATAGATAATATTGTGAGGAAGGCGAAACAAAGACTGCGCTTTCTTGGCAGGACACTTAGAAGTTGCGACAAACTCACAAAAGAAACAGCCTAAATTACACTTGTCCGTCCTCTGCTGGAATATTGCTGCGCGATGTGGGATCCTTACCAGGTAGGATTGACGGAGGACATTGAAAAAGTGCAAAGAAGGGCAGCTCGTTTCATGTTATTGCGCAATAGGTGTGAGAGTGTCACTGATAAGATACGCGAGTTGGGGAGGCAGTCACTGAAACAAAGGCGGTTTTCTTTGCGGCGAGATCTATTTCAATCACCAACTTTCTGTTCCGAATACGAAAATATTTTGTTGATACCCACCTAGGTAGGGATAAATGATCATCACAATAAAATAAGAGAAATCAGAGCTCGAACGGGAGGATTTAGGTGTTCCTTTTTCTCACGCGCCATTCGAGAGTGGAATGGTAGAGAAGTAGTATGAAAATGGTTCGATGAACCCTCTGCCAGGCACTTAAGTGTGAATTGCACAGTAACCATGTAGATGTAGATTTCGGTAACGACGAGCTTTTAGGTGCACAAAATATGAGTGAATCAGATATTCTTCAAGAAATCTACTGAAGAGCATGAATCAAAGTAAGAAACAGTGCACACAATTATACTTCACAGAGTAAACACCAATACTT
Organism: Schistocerca americana; assembly: GCF_021461395.2. NCBI lineage: Eukaryota > Metazoa > Arthropoda > Insecta > Orthoptera > Acrididae > Schistocerca > Schistocerca americana. The sequence goes on along the minus strand of NC_060124.1, from coordinate 363,469,966 downwards.
CCAATTATTGATTCTACAATCAACGCTTTTGTTCGAACAACATGCAATAACACCCGTTCCCATCAGACCAAAATACTTTCTGTCGCACTCCATCGTTTAGCTGCATTCTCGAAGTTCTTCTCAGCAGCAGTAACACGATTATGGAATAACCTCCCTCATTTTATTAGGGAACTGAATACCATCTCCATTTTCAATAGACAGTTAATGACATATCTACTGAAGCAACAATAAAGACCGCAATTGTCGCTGTACCCCAGATCTTCCTCATGGTCCAGCATTCTTAGCTGTCCTTAAATTTACCTTCATCAGAACTCGCTACATCATAAAACCTCTGTTTTGACACCTACAAATTCTTTTTATATCTGCCACTATTATTATTATTATTATTATTATTATTATTACTCTCGTATTAATGGCAGCAGCAAGACTAGTAGAAGTACTGACACTATTAACTTTTATTAGTTCCTAGTCAGCATTATTTACTTACACTGTCTCTAGAAACGCTCAACTCATTCTCATACAATCTGTCATAATAAAATTATTTTTCTTTCTTAAGTAATTATTATATGGAGAAGGTACTGTATGTGTGAAACCCTGGTCTCATGCAAGAGAGGGCAAAATGGCTCTCACCAGATCAGGTTAAATAAATAAAATCTTACTTACTGTATGAATATCCACAAGTACCTAACGGGACCAAAGTGGAAAGTTGATTTTTGTGGGGTTTGGCACAGAATAAATGAATATACCTACAAAATGAGATCGAGCGAGGTGGCGCAGTAGTAGGCTAACCCACTGAATTCTTTTGCTGGAAGACGGCGATTCACATCTCCGTTCAGAAAACACAATCACAGAAAAAATTTGCACTGACAACGAATATTTCTGTTGACGTCGTCACACACCAACAAATTACAGATTCACACATTGGGGATCACATATTTCACAGTGAGTATTTACTGCAATCGTGTTTAATGCATTTGGAAACCTATTAACACGCAAATCTCACATGAGGTTGAGTTTCGGTACTACTTATGCATTGACCCGGCCACGTATACGCCACTGTCTGCTGACCATGGCCTTTCACTCTGGCGAGAGGACCCACTAGTTTGTAGAGCTTGTGGACTATGTATTTAAGTATCTCACATTTTCATTGGCCGTGTTTTATATTCTGAGGAGAGGGCAGCAGTAGATTTAAACGGAAAAATTTTCCAGATTTTAGCTGAAGACGAAAGTATCGTGTTACGTGTTATAAAATTTGGTGAGTTGTCCAGACTATAGCTATACCTTATGAGTATTTTAGCTTGTTGCAGAGAGGCTGTCCCATCAACATAGACCTGCTGTAGAATTTTAACAATTTTGTCTTTAATCTCTGTCTTTACTTCTGATCCGATGTTTTAAGAACTGCCACGTGTGTGTGTGTGTGTTTTCGCTTAATTTTATGGAAAATAGTTATTTTTATTCTAAGTCTATTTTTAACGCTGTTAAGTCGTTGTAACCATAGTCGCCTCATCAGACGCTAAAGATCTCGATTCTGTGCTGTCAAACATTTTTCTTATTGTCCCGTAGAATTGAGGGCGAACTGCTGTATGTCAACAATTTACTGCCGCGATATTTCGGTGTTGGCGTCATCTGGCCATCTTCTATATCTACATCTACATCTACATCTACATCCATACTACGCAAGCCACCTGACGGTGTGTGGCGGAGGGTACTTTGAGTACCTCTAACGGTTCTCCCTTCTATTCCAGTCTCGTATTGTTCGTGGAAAGAAAGATTGTCGGTATGCCTCTGTGTGGGCTCTAATCTCTCTGATTTTATCCTCATGGTCTCTTTGCGAGATATACGTAGGAGGGAGCAATATACTGCTTGACTCCTCGGTGAAGGTGTGTTCTCGAAACTTCGACAAAATCCCGTACCGAGCTACTGAGCGTCTCTCCCGCAGAGTCTTCCACTGGAGTTTATCTATCATCTCCGTAACGCTTTCGCTATTACTAAATGATCCTGTAACGAAGCGCGCTGCTCTCCGTTGGATCTTCTCTATCTCTTCTATCAAACCTATCTGGTACAGAGCCCACACTGCTGAGCAGTATTCAAGCAGTGGGCGAACAAGTGTACTGTAACCTACTTCCTTTGTTTTCGGATTGCATTTCCTTAGGATTCTTCCAATGAATCTCAGTCTGGCATCTGCTTTACCGACGATCAACTTTATATGATCGTTCCATTTTAAATCACTCCTAATGCGTACTCCCAGATAATTTATGGAATTAACTGCTTCCAGTTGCTGACCTGCTATATTGTAGCTAAATGATAAAGGATCTATCTTTCTATGTATTCGCAGCACATTACACTTGTCTACATTGAGATTCAATTGCCATTCCCTGCACCATGCGTCAATTCGCTGCAGATCATCCTGCATTTCAGTACAATTTTCCATTGTTACAACCTCTCGATATACCACAGCATCATCCGCAAAAAGCCTCAGTGAACTTCTGATGTTATCCAGAAAGTCATTTATGTATATTGTGAATAGCAACGGTCCTACGACACTCTCCTGCGGCACACCTGAAATCACTCTTAGTTCGGAAGACTTCTCTCGTCGCCGGAGTGGCCGTGCGGTTCTAGGCGCTTCAGTCTGGAGCCGAGCGACCGCTGCGGTTGCAGGTTCGAATCCTGCCTCGGGCATGGATGTGTGTGATGTCCTTAGGTTAGTTAGGTTTAATTAGTTCTAAGTTCTAGGCGACTGATGACCTCAGAAGTTAAGTCGCATAGTGCTGAGAGCCATTTGAACCATTTTTGAAGACTTCTATGGATTGAGAATGACATGCTGCGTTCTGTTATCTAGGAACTCTTCAATCCAATCACACAATTGGTCTGATAGCCCATATGCTCTTACTTTGTTCATTAAACGACTGTGGGGAACTGTATCGAACGCCTTGCGGAAGTCAAGAAACACGGCATCTACCTGGGAACCAGTGTCTATGGCCCTCTGAGTCTCGTGGAGGAATAGCGCAAGCTGGGTTTCACACGATCGTCTTTTTCGAAACCCATGCTGATTTCTACAGAGTAGATTTCTAGTCTCCAGAAAAGTCATTATACTCGAACATAATACGTGTTCCAAAATTCTACAACTGATCGACGTTAGAGATATAGGTCTATAGTTTTGCACATCTGTTCGACGTCCCTTCTTGAAAACTGGGATGACCTGTGTCTTTTCCAATCCTTTGGAACGTTACGCTCTTCTAGAGACCTACGGTACACCGCTGCAAGAAGGGGGGCAAGTTCCTTCGCGTACTCTGTGTAAAATCGAACTGGTATCCCATCAGGTCCAGCCACCTTTCGTCTTTTGAGCAATTTTAATTGTTTCTCTATCCCTCTGCCGTCTATTTCGATGTCTACCATTTTGTCATCTGTGCGACAATCTAGAGAAGGAACTACAGTGCAGTCTTCCTCTGTGAAACAGCTCTGGAAAAATACATTTAGTAGTTCGGCCTTTAGTCTGTCATTCTCTGTTTCAGTAGCATTTTGGTCACAGAGTGTCTGGACATTTTGTTTTGATCCACCTACCGCTTTGACATAAGACCAAAATTTCTTAGGATTTTCTGCCAAGTCAGTACATAGAATTTTACTTTCGAATTCACTGAACGCCTCTCGCATACCCCTCCTCACACTACATTTCGCTTCGCGTAATTTTTGTTGGTCTGCAAGGCTTTGGCTATATTTATGTTTGCTGTGAAGTTCCTTTTGCTTCCGCAACAGTTTTCTAGCTCTGTTGTTGTACCACGGTGGCTCTTTTCCATCTCTTACGATCTATACTTACATAATCTCTCATTATCATAATCGTTCTCGTTTATCTTCGAAAGTACCTATTAATATACTTACACAAATCATAACAAAATAAACTTAGGTATAATTGTAGCCAAAGGATGTCTTGTATTCATCGAAGAATATTCTTCTATCGTTAGACCATAGCTTTTTAAGTGATCTGCATAATGATTTCTACACAAGGGAAAATACTTCATGAGCTAGTAGTTCCGGATTTTATATAAGGGGCGATGAAAAAGTTCCTGTTCGAAGGTAGTACAGTCCAGATTCGGAATGCCAACCACGAAAAACAACTGTGAGTGTTGAGATAATCATCTCCACGTGGCTAAGTCCGTAACTGCCTGCTGCGCCTCATCGTCCGACAGGAATTGTCGACTCTTCAATGCCTTTCTTAAGGGACTGAAAGCGTTATACTCACGTGGAGAGAGATCAAGACTACAGGGCAAATCCTTTAGTGTTTCCCATTTGTCCGAAATGGATGAGACTGGTCTCTCATATTGACCGGCATCTTGTGTCGAACAGCGACCAGCACGGAACTTGGCGCACCATTCCACAACGCTGGTTTTCGACAAAAATGCTGATCCGTTCACGTTCTTCATTCTCCAGTAGATGTCTACCGGTGTTTGTCCTTCAGCAGCCAAGGAAAGAATAACAGCACTTTGGTCCTGTTTGGACGCATTTGGCAATAACGTCCCAATAGTTCATGTTTCCGCATTTGCCGCTCGCCCGTCAGAAAGACACAAATGCCACACTAATCTTTTCCCTATATGTCGGTGGTTATATATCTGCATCGGAGTCGCGCTACGTTGCATGTAGGCTGCAACAACGCAGTCAAACGGAAACTTTTTGATCGCACATTATACGTGTTACACAACTCCTCGGTCGTCTGCTAGTAATTGTTGTCAAACATAAAGACATCAATGTCATTTCAACACAACTGTAAACAAAAGCGCGTCCTTTATATTGCATACACAGGCAACGGTAGATCTGATAGCAAACTGTTAATTTTTATACTCACTTATTACTGTGCTAGCTGTAGTACCCTAATGGTACTTGTGTTTTTGGGTTATAGTTATTATTATCCTAAACAATAACGATAGTGGTAAACCAGTTACGTAATACGTTTGGCCAGAAGAACGCTTTAGTGCAGGTAAAACGATCGTCGTTCTTTAGCCTCGGTCCCTGGCGTCGCTCTCAACAATGAAACATGATGTGTGCTGTAGCCAAGCATCGTTTCAGTGTTAACATAGAACTGTGTTTGCTTGTTCTCACTTGCACTTTTTAATAACACGTGCTGTTCATGAAAAATTTGTGAAGACAGTTGAGTTTTAGGGAATCTGAAGGCTAAAGCAAGAAGCTGGAAAGTGAAATGTAGGCGAGCGTGCGTAAGCAGCCAGCCTCCATTTGTTATCACTCATTACAAACCAATACTACATAGTCTACTATAAACAGCTATACTGCTAGAGGCTACGACACCACATGTCTAATCAGAAGTGTAAAATGGTTCAAATGGCTCTAAGCACTATGGGACTTAACATCTGAGGTCATCAGTCCCCTAGGCTTAGAACCACTTAAACGTAACTAATCTAAGGACATCACACACATCCATGCCCGAGGCAGGATTCGAACCTGCGACCGCAGCAGCAGCGCGGTTCCGGACTGAAGCGCCTAGAACCGCTCGGCCACAACGGCCGGCTCAGAAGTGTATAGCTTTATTTACAAGTTCAGTTGTACCAAGTACACTTTAGTACCGAGATCAGTTCACACTAGTGTATAGCTTTATTTACAAGTTCAGTTGTACCAAGTACACTTCAGTAACGAAATCAGTTCACACTAGTGATCCAAATTGATACACAATTTACGATGCTAATTTTACATGGTAAACTGTAGGAAATGATATCGCAGTATCAGAAAAAAAATTGTTGATACGTATGGTGTACTTCACTCTGGCTAGCCTCTACGATCTCTAGTTAGCATCGCTGCCTAGTAAAGCGGGTTTCAGGGGTTCGAGTCCTTTGTACGTGTGTGCACGGGTGCACACATTGTGTGTGTGTGTGTGTGTGTGTGTGTTACATATCTGAAGAATCAATGTACAGCAACGCACAAATGTTTGTGTATAGCGTACATACAACTTACAAACATCCTCTAAATACATAGGATATGGGTCGGACCTCAAAAGCTTGACACTGACATAGTAACCGATAATGTATGGATGTACGTCTATATCTACGTCTACATCTATACTCTGCAAGCCACATTGTAGTGTGTGGCGGAGGGTACTTCCCCGTTTTCTTTTCCAGTCGAGAGGGCTAGGGTAAGGTCCGATTCCACCCGTCTGCGTTAAAAAATGGCGCCATATTACACGTAAAGCCGAATGTCTACCTTAGTGAGAAAGACCCGCAGATATCATTTAATAACAGGCCGATTAGGTTCTTCGAGATGGCAAAGATAGACCATTTATTCATAAAGAAACGTAAAAAACACGCAATCTATTTTAGTCAGAAAATAAAACTAAATTAACGAGACAACAGCGGGAATGAGGGGTTCTGGGCTGGGCAAACTTAAAAGGGTTAATATCATTCCATATCAACCAAAAATTTGAAAAATGGGTTACTCGGATTCATCTAGAATAATCAGCACGAAAATATAGAGAAAGCAAAAATAGCTCAAACGAAGTGAGCGATACCAGACTCCCCTCCCCCTGCCCCACCCCAACAAACCGACAAGGTAACTGAGAAATGATACTCATGAACATTCTAGAATAAGCCGAATATAAAAATACAAAAAATTGCACAATTGGAACCGAATTTTTCGCTTGACCTCAACCATTTAAGCTGTGCTCTCAGGTTCCACCCAAACAACACACTTGTAAAACAGACGTATCTGGAATAAGCAGCGTAGCTTAGAAGCATCATATTTTAATTACAAGAACAACAGATAACTCTTAACAGGCTGCTTATATCCTTTCCGTCAAAAACTCGTGACGTCAGACAGGACTTCATGGATCAAAGCGAACGGGTGGATTCGGACCTTGCTCTTTACCGTAGTCGAGGGTGGTGCACGGAAATGACGATTGCTGGTAAGCCTCCGTGTGAGATCGAATCCAATTGTTCGTTCATGGCTTCGCGAGGTATACTCGTAGGTTGGAGCAAGCAATGTATTGTTTGATTCGTCTATGAAGGTTACACTCACAAAATTTGAATAGCAACCTGTACCCTGCTGCAGAACGCCTCTCTTAAAAATAACGTCTGCCACTGGAGTTGGATGGGCTTTTTCGTGACGCTTTCACACTTTCCAAACTACCCTGTGACGCAATGCGCTGTTCTTCTAAGGATCTCTTCTATTTACTCTATCAGTCTTGTTTGGTAAGAGTTGCTTATTGACAACCAATACTCAAGCAAAGGTTGAACGAGGGTTTTATAAGGTACCTCCTTCGTGGGGGAGACACTTTAAATCATTCTTCCAATGAATCTCAGCCTGGTGTCTGTCTTTCCCACAATTTTAGTTTTACGTCGTCGCTACACTTTAAATTGGTCCGTACGGAAATTCCCAAATATTTAATGGACGTGATTTTTTTCAAATCAGCAAGCGTCTAACCACAAAATAACGGGATTTCGCTACAATCTTCTTGCGTTATGGTCTCTCTGTATACATTAGCATGAGCTGCAAACACCCCCATTGAATTTCCGGATAGAAATCATGATAAAATGATCATTTGTTTACCGATGAATTGATACTAGTATCGCAATAAGTGCTTGGAATAACGTACGAACTGTATTTATGACAAGCGCGTGGCAGTATAGACAAATAAATGTGTATTTGATCACGATTCCTCATTCATTGTACAGAATATGTGCGCATATCGGAAGAAGTCACATTGAGCTATACCTGCTTTGGAAAATATTCACTGGATCTGCGGTACACCCACGAATGCATCGATAAGTAAATGATCATTTCATCATGATTCCTAGGTTAGCCCTCGACCATCTTGCGCAGTAAATATATAAATATTCGTTATTATTCATCTCTTTGTATGTGTATGAGCTCATAGTTTTTTCATCTTGAATGTCGGTTAAGGAGTGGGTTAAGAGTGATTGGGTCTTGGGTGTTCGGATCCTAAGAGAGAGAGAGAGAGATCAAGAACAGAAAGGAACAGATGATAGGTTGACATTTATGTACACAAGTACTGTAAGTAGGCTGTTTGTGTTTTCTCTATGTAAGTAGGCTGTTTATGTTTTCTCTATGTAAGTAGGCTGTTTAGGTTTTTTTATTGGTAACGCCACATCTGTATGAAAATCACTGGCTGTGCTGTGGGCAGTCTGTGTCTGCTTTGCATTGTTGTAATACTCGCCATTGTAGTGTTAGGCAGCTGGCTGTGAACAGCGCGTAGCGTTGCGCAGTTGGAGGTGAGCCGCCAGCACTGGTGGATGTGGGGAGAGAGATGGCGGAGTTTTGTAATTTGTCATGAACTGCTATATTTATATATGATGATATCAAGGTAAATACATTGTTCGTTCTCTATTAATATCTTTCATTTGCTAACTATCCCTATCAGTAGTTAGTGCCTTCCATAGTTTGAATCTTTTATTTAGCTGGCAGTAGTGGCGCTCGCTGTATTGCAGTAGCTTGAGCAGCGAAGATTTTTGTGAGGTAAGTGATTTGTGAAAGGTATAGTTTAATGTTAGTCAGGGCCATTCTTTTGCAGGGATCTTTGATAGTCAGATTGCGTTGCGCTAAAAATATATTGTGTGTCAGGTTAAGCACAGTCTTATATAAATTGTTCAAAGGGGACGTTTCATATGTCGACCCTTAGCCTAGGATACCTCACTGGAATCTTCTGATTTTTCTTGTAGTTTGTGTAATTAGTGTAGATTTTGTTTATTGCTAGCACGTAACTGTAGAGAGAATCTCCTTTGTAGTTGCAGTCTTTCATTGTTGTACAGTAAAACAGTTGTGGCATGCATGTAGATTTGCACCAAGTATTTAGCAGCTGCAGTTAACTAGATATTATTTTCAGTGCTATTTTAATGTGTTCTCTTATTTTTGATCTTCAAATTGTGTTTTTTTGTGTTATCGTGAAATATTGTGACAATAATGGCGTGTGAAAAACGTAACACTAGGCTCCAAAGTAAACTGAGAAATGACAGTGAAAATGAAAGCAGTGTGTTAGCGCCACCGAGTAATGAATTAACTGATGTTCAAAGTAGTAATTTGGTAATTGTGCATAGGGAAATGGAGCGGGCGGCAAACAATGGCGTGGACAGTGAAACAATTAGTGAAGAGGGAAGCATTATCGATCGATCGGTCGGCAATAGCTCGCCTCAGGAAGCCGAAATGACACGACACGATCTCGCAAATACTGTAGATTCAGGTTTTGGATCCTCACCGTTTTCTCAAATAAGTCAAGACACATTTTCTGCTTGTCAAAATGTGAATGTTTCCGGTGTAAATTCACTGCCGAAAAGCACTGAGGAACATGTTTCAGACACCAATGCATTGTTATTACAATTAATACAACAAATGGAACAAAATCAGAGACAAACACAGCAAAAGCTTCAAAAGTTAGACACAATGGAACAAAATCAGAGACAAACACAGCAAAAGCTTCAAAAGTTAGACACAATGGAACAAAATCTTAAAAAGTTAGACTCATTGGAACAAACTCTCGAACAAACACGTGAGGATTTAACTGCTGAGTTACATAACATTGAATCGAAATGTCAAAAAGTCTGTAATGACGTAAAAACTCAAATTTGTGAGCATTTTCAACCTATTTTTTCGCGTCATGAAAATGCATTACAGAATCACGAAGCAGCCATAAAAGAACTGCAAACTATTGTTCATGAAAATCACAACACCTTGCAAGCTAAAATTGACGCAGTTGCATCTACCGATTCGGTTACGCAACTTGCAAAAAGTCAAGAAAACTTAAAAGACACAGTAGACACGATTGCAACACAAATGGACACTCTGAAACTTGGTTCAGAAAAACATAGAGAGGAAATGATTTCACTATCGGATAAAGTAGCCGAACTTTCAGATCAGTTCACTAACTTATCTACAAAGGTAGATGATGATCTGAATGACACAACACCTGTAGCTTTCATGGACACTGAAGAGTATGAACAAATTAGAAAATTCAAACAAAATCAAAATCAAATCAATACACAGTACAAAAGAGAAATCCGGGAAGTGCAAGATCAGTTGGCACAAGTAGTACAAGAATTACGTATTTCAGAGGACACTCGCGCCCCAATACGGGAAGAGGGACATACAAACACGGAAAAGCCGCAAAATAATAACACAGGGCATTTCGGAAATTATGAAAGAAATTGGCAATGTGCACCGAATTTTGAGATGGAACGGCCGACACGACCTAACAATGACCGATATGCGACTCGCCGACATGACGATTTTGACTATAAGCTGTTCATTACTACACGTAAATTCAAAACATTTAAGAATTCTGGCAACGACATTCATCCACAAGCATGGCTCCATCAATTTTCTCATTGTTTTCCTCCCAACTGGTCATTGGAGCACAGATTAGAATTTATGTGTGGCTACTTAGAGAATGAACCAGCTGTGAGAATGCGATCGGTCATTCACGATTGCCACAGTGAAGGAGAATTTTACCATGCCTTCCTCTCAGCATATTGGTCGCAAGCTACACAAGACCGTGTAAAACATGGCATCATAATGATGAAACATTTCGAACAATCTGAATTCTCCAGTCTTGTGAAATATTTTGAAGACATGTTGCATAAGAATCAGTATCTTTCAAACCCATACAGCCCCTCAGAACTCATCCGCATTTGCTTAATCAAACTGCCTGAACATTTACGACATATTATTTTGGCAGGACGTTGCAAAGACGACATTGAAGCATTTCAGGGACTTTTACAAGAATTAGAAATTGACACTGACAATCGCGGTACGCGAAAACGGGAAAACAATCACTACAGGTCACATCCGTCACAATTCCGTGACGACAGAAGTAATAACTGGACACGACAAGGCTATTCTCACAACATAAATCGTGACCAAAACAGACACCACCCTTATGACAACCGCTGGCAGAATAATAGTTACAGAGAAAGATCGCATTTCCGTAGTAATGAATATGACAGAGACAATCATAGAAATAGACAATATGACAACCAGAACTATTATTATCAAGGGAGACAGAATAACTTCAGACGCAACAGTTCGGCGCACAGTTACGATTCAGGGAGAAATTCTCCACCACGTGACGGACAAGGAAGAAACTACGGAACCCACCGACATGACGACAGACGATATGATCGTAACGACAGACCTGAATTGTATCAGAACTGGCGAGCTTTAAACAGAGCTGGGCCCTGTCGGCAAGGCGAATTTGTGGAAGTTAGGCCTCCTAATCCCAGTAACGACGCGCGGCAACAAAGAGACAGACAATGACTCGCACCGCAGGCATACACGTGCGCCGGCTGGCTCCGAGGAAAATAACATTATATCTGGTACTGCTAATGAGATTTTAATGCAACATTTTGGTTTATTTGAAAATACATTCTGAATTAATGTGCTTTCTGAGAGATACCAGATGACACAGAGGTTAGTTTATGTGACAGCTACACGGTTTTATTACGACGCTACTAATGAGTGACAATTTACAATGTTGCTTTTGCAGTGTATCTGTTTTATATCTGCACAGTTTTTCTGAATTCTTCTGGAAAGAAAAACATGTTTTAGTAGTAACTTTTGTGGTATAGCAACAATGAGACAGCCTTTTTTCGTGGCACAACAGTACGTTACTGTACAGTACTTTCTTCATCACGCCAATAAGCATAATAACTACGATATCTATACGCAAAGCATTTCACTTTTGTTTATCATGAGGTAAGTACATTGGCTTCTGCAGAACTTAGCTTTCGGAGGAAAATAACTACGACACTTCCACAGAGATTATCTTACAACAAGATGCACATTTAGCGCTACAGGACACGCATTCCAGTGATCAATTTTATACTTAAAACATTTATTTTTAAAGATTTTTGAATTACAAAGAAAGTTTTCCGTGATATATTTCATTTCATTGCTGTAATCTGTAACACCTGAGGGTATAATTACATAAATCCTCAGGGGGGTACACGCTTACTTTGTGTACCATGTGTGTGGCAACCACAAGGAACCCTAGCTAATATGGTATTTGCTTATACAACTTTACACATCGGTACCATATTTCTCTAACACACAAATTACACAGCTATCTGATCATTTAACTGAGAGATAAACATTTTTTTACTACGTCAGTGACAGATGTTTACGTAATTACACAGCTGGATAACTTCACACTTATGAAACTGTATTTTGTCTGTACTTTGTGAAACTGTTCATATTTTTTCGGAACCATTGTGATACTATGAGAGCTTTGAATGATGTATTTGGTATGGATTCATGATTTTTAAAGTACTTTTGAGGCAGATGACACTTTTGACATGAGCAGAGAATTTTTTTTAATTATTGGAGGAAGCTACGATGTTTTTGAGATTTGACTGAGGTGTTATGATGTTATTTTTACGACGACGATGTGTATTATGCTGCTGAGGTATGTTTACGATTAATAGGCTGAGGCTACTATATGAGTTATTTGATTATGCTTCATATTTATAATGACGAAATATTGACGAGTGTCGATGGATACGTATATGTGTAATAAGGTAAGGAGTAATGAATAGTGGGTAGGGACTCTTGACTTGTGAAAAAGGATGTTGGAAACCAAGAATCGTACTTTAAGAGTTATGACATGTGTGAATCATGTGTGAATGTATCACAATGCCACTGAACATTTTTTGGACACTGTTATATTTATAGGGTTTTGTTTCTACAGATTTGCAACGCTAATTCTTGACCTGTGAAATATTTTTATATGAGACTACCACGGTAGCAGAATCTCCTGTCGTAAATATTTCCGTACGAAAGTTAAGTGACCACCTGCACGTAATGCGTCGCGGGCACCCAGCTGTGTCAGACGCCTGGAGAAAAAGCCATTATTGCGAGCCCTTTTCAGCGGCACAGGTAGAAAAAAAAAGGGGACGTGGGACGTGTCAAACACCTGGAGAACAAGCCATTAGGGTGTGCCTTTCATCGCTAATGCGACACCCTCGTTACTTGAAAACATATGATTACTCGCACTTTATGCTAATTACTGAAATGCTTATGAATTGATGGGAAATATTCGTACATCTGCACACCTGATTACGACAAGCGTCTTTCTACGAGAGTTGAGAGAATTTCTACTAACTTATGAAATGTCACATGACTATTGAATGATATTTTTATGCTTTGGTTTGCGTAACTGCTTATTTCATTTGATACCTGTTTTTCAGCTGTGTTGCAGCATTGCTTTTATAAAATAAAATGCATTTGCTAATGTGAACACTTTCTGTCAACAGATCTATTAAATAATTATTTTATGATCCACATTCTTTAAAAAAGGAGCACTTGGAAAGGAAAGAACAATAAGAAGGAACTAGTAACTGCATTCATAATTTTCTTTTCAAGTACATGGTAATATTTTTTTTACAAGGTTAGGTTAGGTTAGGTTAGGTTAGGTTAGGTTATTGTGGTGCACCACTTTAATTACTTAGACATTAAGATGTGATTATACATTTACCTTATCTGCATTGTTATCTTTAGTGTACTATTTTTGTTTGTTTGAGCTATGTCATGTTTTGATATAAGTTATTACATTTGCTGCTGCTAGCTTTGCCAATCTGTATTTTTTGTCATTGCTGCTTGTGTTAATTGTTTTGTGCTGCTGCATTGCCTCGTCCCTTAGTTTAGCATCTGAGCTCAGTAGATTTAAGTTAGCTTAAGAGGGGGTAGACTATATGAGAAACTGACTATGGAGAATAGGTAAAGAATGCATTGCGAAGTTATATAAAAAGGATTTGGGCCCAAATGAGTAGTGTACAATCAGAAATAATTATTTTGAAAGAAATATGAACAGAATACAGAAAGCATGCTTGGATAAGATTTTTTTTGGTGGAAACAAAGGATGAAATAAGAGGAAAGATATATGAAGTTTTGGGTTGGACTGCAGTACCAAATGTTACACTGAAAACGAACCCTGTCCTTTCCTATTGGTGTTATCCCACTATGTGTGTGTGTACCCTTGTGTATTTGTTTTCTTCCTGTCTCTGTGTAATTTCATAGAATTTTTTCTTTTAATATTAAGCTACATTCACTATGATGAGGAATACTGTTATCCTCAAATACAATTGGCATTAATAATGTGTTATTTACTTTGTAAAGATGTTTAGACATTGTTTATTGTTTTGTTTTAATGCTCATGTGTAAAGTTGATGTTTCAATAATTATTCTGATCTATGTATGTACTTATGTCATAATTCCTGTAACATTGATGTATATGTTTATTTCTATTCTTTTGTAAAGCCTGTTTTACTACAAATGTTATCTGTATTGTTATGTTTTTAATGATGTATTGTGTACCTTTGTTATTGTATTCTCATGTTATAAAATTGTAATTGTTACCAGTTCTTCAAATTAAGTAACATTTCACTGCACACGTTTCTGTTGGTCATAGTATATGGACAATATGTGAGAAGTAGGGACTGTTAGTGTTTGCACGTGTGTTAATAACTCAGCAAGGGACTGGATAACAGCATTGCTGGTTCTAAGGACAATTTCAAAAACTTTGTGAGTACACAAGTGGTGGTTATGGACTTGCTACATTATCCGCAAGACTCTTCAATGGTGATTGTGCACCTGCACAGTCACAACAGATGGCTGCTGACTATCTCTCCAAGGACTACAGTGGGTCTGCATCTTTGATGACCCACCAGTACCATTATCTCTACAAGGACTACAGTGGGTCTGCATCTATGATGACCCACCATGCCATTATTTCTACAAGGACTGCAGTGGGTCTGCAACTCTTATGGCCCACTAATACCGTAATCTCTACCAGGACTGCAGTGGGTCTACTCTGTGATGAACTATCTACCAATCTTCTTCAAAACGTCGAATGACTCTGCTGTGGGTTTGCTCTGTTGTGGCCCATTACCTGTCAGCATGTCAAGAGTCAAGACTGCATGGAAATCCACTACTACCGTGTGCATTTTCTTCTACTGCTCAGACTTTGAGAAAAACACTACTATTTTACCGTGATGAATGATCAGGACTGTCTTTATGGACTGTGAGAAAATTTTAGCTTTTGACCAACATTGTATCAATAAGTGTGTGCATTTGATATGTTTGTTATTGTAATTATGAAAAATTTTATCAAATCATTATTGGCCACTGCCCAAAAATATTTTGTAAAATTTTTTGTGGGGAGCATGGGGGCTATGTAAGTAGGCTGTTTGTGTTTTCTCTATGTAAGTAGGCTGTTTATGTTTTCTCTATGTAAGTAGGCTGTTTAGGTTTTTTTATTGGTAACGCCACATCTGTATGAAAATCACTGGCTGTGCTGTGGGCAGTCTGTGTCTGCTTTGCATTGTTGTAATACTCGCCATTGTAGTGTTAGGCAGCTGGCTGTGAACAGCGCGTAGCGTTGCGCAGTTGGAGGTGAGCCGCCAGCACTGGTGGATGTGGGGAGAGAGATGGCGGAGTTTTGTAATTTGTCATGAACTGCTATATTTATATATGATGATATCAAGGTAAATACATTGTTCGTTCTCTATTAATATCTTTCATTTGCTAACTATCCCTATCAGTAGTTAGTGCCTTCCATAGTTTGAATCTTTTATTTAGCTGGCAGTAGTGGCGCTCGCTGTATTGCAGTAGCTTGAGCAGCGAAGATTTTTGTGAGGTAAGTGATTTGTGAAAGGTATAGTTTAATGTTAGTCAGGGCCATTCTTTTGCAGGGATCTTTGATAGTCAGATTGCGTTGCGCTAAAAATATATTGTGTGTCAGGTTAAGCACAGTCTTATATAAATTGTTCAAAGGGGACGTTTCAGTACAACAACAAGAGATACGTAATTTGCAAATTATGTTAGGAAAATATCATTCAAAGGTCCTCGGAAGGGAGATCTGGAAGTTTCGCCTGATGAGCAGTAAAGTGTTCCAGATCATTTGGCGTGCGAAACGCAAAATATGAAACCTGCACAACCAAAAGATCTCGACCTGAACATATGGCCACTTTTGATAAACGTAGCGGAATTGCGCCGTTTAGCTTATGACAATATGAGGGGAAACGCGGATTTTAGCAAGGCAAACTGTGATTAACAATGTGTTCTTGTAAAAATTTTAATGTGAACTGTTTTCGAATCTACAAGGATAGGTGAATCAAAACAGTATTTTCCAAAATTATTCACTAAAGACGCCCGTAATATAAATTGCGAAATCCGTCTGGAATATAATTAAATATTGTATTGCAGTAAGAAAAAAGTTTCAGCTTAAGAAAAGAAATACCGCCGTGATTATCATTATTGTTGCTGTTTTTTCGGAATAAAAATGATTCGTTGTATTTACAAATTGTTTGGTGGAAGATTAGGAAAAAGAATATGACAGACTCATATCAATACGTACAGACTTCTGGTCTGCCATCTCAGCCGGTTGTGCGATCGTGCGAACGCGGCTGCTCGACTACGGGCGCTGTTGTGTGGTGAACGACAAAGTCGTAAGAATTTAGATCTGGTTCCTCGAAACCGCTTTAGAAGCGCAGAGTACAAGAGCAGCGTTCGTTGTATTTAAGCACGTAATGCACTGGTGCGAGAGATCAGCTGGATCACTGACCCATAGTCAGAGTACGCCACTGCGACGCAGCGAAAGCCATTTCGTAAGCGTGTGTTGAGGAAGTGAACAGCCGGCTCGTCATTGTGAGCTGTCGGCAGCTGTGGAGCACACGGCACGTGCGAGCAGAAAGTGAAAGCCGGCCGCAGGTACCAGCTGCACACCGCGCGCCGCGCTTCATTTCCGACAGGACCCAGCCAGTGACGTCACCACCAGCAGGTCTGACGGGGGCGGTGAATAGGCCGTAACTCTGATATACGTCCGCAAACTACACCCTAGACACGAACGTCAGGGGCACGTGTGTGAATAGGCAGTTCGTTATCAACTCCGCGTTGACCGCAGAACGTGTCGTAAAACATGTTTTACATGATTGAGGCTATAAGCGTGATTCAAAGGACATGGAATGCGGAAAGAAGTAAAAGGGAGAAACACGACATTTAAACTCCAAACATAAAAAATGAAAAAAATTCACTTCGCAATGGAGCTGGAAAGCACTTCTATTTTTTTTATCTTAATAGAGACATTAGCACAAGGAGACACTTTTTTAGAATTTAAAGAAAATAAAAACTGTGCAAGTGCGAGAAGGACTCGCGCTCCGAGGTATCCATGCAAACTTAATTATGCACGCACACTAAGTTGACAAAAGTCATTATATAACGATGTTGTTGTTGTGGTCTTCAGTTCTGAGACTGGTTTGATGCAGCTCTCCATGCTACTCTATCCTGTGCAACTTTCCTCATCTCCCAGTACCTACTGCAACCTACATCCTTTTGAATCTGCTTAGTGTATTCATCTCTTGGTCTCCCTCTACGATTTTTACCCTCCACGCTGCCCTCCAATACTCAATTGGTGACCTCTTGATGGCTCAGAACATATCCTACCAACCGATCCCTTCTTCTAGTCAAGTTGTGCCACAAACTTCTCCCCAATCCTATTCAGTACCTCCTCATTAGTTATGTGATCTACCCATCTAATCTTCAGCATTCTTCTGTAGTACCACATTTCGAAAGCTTCTATTCTCTTCTTGTCCAAACTATTTATCGTCCACGTTTCACTTCGATACAAGGCTACACTACATACAAATACTTTCAGAGACGACTTCCTGACACTTAAAGCTATACTCGATGTTAACAAATTTCTCTTCTTCAGAAACACTTTCCTTGCCATTGCCAGTCTACATTTTATATCCTCTCTACTTCGACCATCATCAGTTATTTTGCTCCCCAAATAGCAAAACTCCTTTACTACTTTATGTTTTTCATTTCCTAATCTAATACCCTCAGCATCACCCGACTTAATTCGACTACATTCCATTATCCTCGTTTTGCTGGTGTTGATGTTCATCTTACACCCTTCTTTCAAGACACTATCCATTCCGTTCAACTGCTCTTCCAAGTCCTTTGCTGTCTCTGACAGAATTACAATGTCATCGGCGAACCTCAAAGTTTTTATTTCTTCTCCATGGATTTTAATACCTACTCCGAATTTTTCTTTTGTTTCCTTCACTACTTGCTCAATACACAGATTGAATAACATCGGGGAGAGGCTACAACTCTGTCTCACTCCCTTCCCAACCACTGCTTCCCTTTCATGTCCCTCGACTCTTATAAGTGCCATGTGGTTGGTAACGATATGAACTTATAAAAATGGCGACAGTATCGCGTACGCAAGATATAATTCGCATTGAGAGAGCTATGTGTTGTACTCAGGTGACTCACGTGAAAACATTTCCGATGTGAGTATGGCACGACAGAAATTAGCAGACTTTGAACGCGGAATGGTAGTTGGAGCTAGACGCATGGAACATTTCATTTCGAGATAGGAATTCAAAGTTCCGAGATCCACAGTGACAAGAGGGTGCCGACAACACAAAACTTCAGGCCTTACCTCTCATCACGGAGAATACAGTGGCCGTGGGCCTTCACTTAACGATCAAGAGCAGCGGCGTTTGTCTGGTTAGATAAGTCCCGAAACGGGGGTTCCTATTTAAAAAACCAGGTTGATATCCGTTTGACTTATGGCAGCGCCATCTAGAGGGACAACCATAGCGCCATCTGGTTTCCCCTGCAAGCTAGACCAGTTTAGTTCTAGTAGTTTTTTCGTTTGACGCTTATTTCGTGAGATATTCCCCACAGAAAGAAATCCGGGACGTCAGATCCGGTGAACGTGCGGGCCATGGTATGGTGCTTCGACGACCAATCCACCTGTCACGAGATATGCTATTCAATACCGCTTCAACCGCACGCGAGCTATGTGCCGGACATCCATCATGTTGGAAATACATCGCCACTCTGTCATGCAGTGAATCATTTTGTAGTAACATCGGTTGAACATTACATAGGAAATCAGCATACATTGCAGCATTTAGATTGCCATCGATAAAATGGGGGCCATTTATCCTTCCTCCCATAATGCCGCACCATACATTAACCCGCCAAGGTAGCTGATGTTCCACTTGTCGCAGCCGTCGTGGATTTTCCGTTGCCCAATACAGCAGCTTAAATACCTACTTGGGCATCAACATTTGTTGCAGGTCGTGGTTGACGTTTCACATGTGGCTGAACACTTCCTGTTTCCTTAAATAACTTAACTATCCGGCGAACGGTCCGGACACTTGGATGATTTCCAAGCAGCATAGCATGATTACCGAGCAGCATAGCACACGCCCGTTGGGAATTTTGATCATAATAGCCAAACATCAACACGATATCGACCTTTTCCGCAATTGGTAAACGGTCCATTTTAACACGGGTAATGTATCACGAGGCAAATACCGTCCGCACTGGCGGAATGTTACATGATACCACGTACTTATACGTTTGTGACTATTACAGCGATATCTATCACAAAGCGAAAAAAGTGGTCCAACTATAACATTCATATTTCTTTACGTACTACACGAATATGTAATGAAAAATGGGGGTTCCTGTTAAAAAAAAAAAAAAAAAAAAAAACGCAGTTGATATCTGTGTGACCTATGGCAGCGCCATCTAGCGGGCCAACCATAGCGCCATCTCGCTTCCCCCTTCAAGCTAGACAAGTTTCGTTCTTTGAAGTTTTTTGTTTGACGCTTATTTCGTGAGATATTTGGCCCAGTCACGGTCAGTGGACCACCCTGTATACCCTCCGCAACTAGAGCTACCACTTGACGTGTGTGAACGGTTTTTGCAAGTTGACGTCAAACATAGACTGTGCTCCCATTAATGTGACTGGTCCATGTATGTTACTACGAGAGATGTTAACTTCTGTCGTTCACCAGATGTCAACATATGTTCGCGTGCACACAAAACAGAAAACTGGACACGTATACTGGATTCTTTCATGGCAATCCACAAGAGTAAATGTATTCAGTTTGTGTGGACTAAAATATCTCTAACACTTAGAACCAAAGCTAAAATATCAGTAGGAAACAAGTAAGTAGCCACATCCTGATGGTGTCTCAATTCAGTTTTACAAATGGTACTCTTCGCTATTGCCCCCTTACTTAGCTTACATTTATCGCTAATCTCTTGTCCAGCGCGAAGTCCCCTGAATAAAAGCGCGGGTGACTCTTGTATGGAAGACGGGTTAGAAAGAAATGGACTCACAAAATTACAGGCCAATATTTTTAACATATGTTAGCTACAGAATTCTCGCCCATAATTGAAGGTCGAGAGTAACGAATTTCTTTGAGAGAGGGAAGCTTCTATCCACTAATCAACAAGGATTTCAGCTTGTCCCTTTCTTACACGATATTCTGTCAACCGTGGACGACGGGCAACAGGCAAACTTCATGTTCCAAGATATCCGGAAAGCATTTGGCACATTTCCAGGCTACAGACTGTCAACGAAGGTCCGAGCATACGGAATAGGTTCTCAGAAATTGAGTACCTCGAGGACTTTTTCAAATAATAAAACTCAGTGGGTTGTCCTCGCGGTGAGCGTTCATCGCAGATACGGGGTCTTACTCTCCATAAACGATCTGATAGACACCATTAGCGGGAATCTGCGACTGTTTGTTGACGACGCTGTAGCGTACGGGAAAACTAATCGTTGAGTGACTACAGAAAGATGTACGATTACTTGGACAAATTTCTATTTGGTATAATGAGTGACAGCTTGCACTAAATGAGGAAGATTGTAGGTTAATGCAGAACAGTAGGGAAAACAATCCTTTAATGTTGGAATTCAGTATTAGTGTTGTGCTACTCCGCACAATCAAGTCGATTAAATATACGAGGGTATTCCCAAAAATAAGGTCTCCTATTTTTTATAAGTACATATACCTGTTTATTTCCACAATGGTTTACATCAGTTTACAGCTTGAGCATTTAGCTATTTTTCGACATAATCACCATTTCTGTCGATGCATTTTTGTAGAGGCTGTGGCAGTTTTTGTATGCCCATGTCATACCAGCTCCTGCCATGCTGTTCAGAAAGTTATGAAACTCTTCTTTCACCTCGTCGTCGGAGCTGAATCGCTTTCCAGCCAAATGTTCTTTTAACTTAGGTAACAGGTGATAGTCACTGGGCGCCAAGTCAGGACTATAGGGTGGGTGGGTGATTATGTTCCACTGAAACTATTGCAGGAGAGCAACGGTTTGCCGAGCGATGTGTGGGCGAACGTTGTCATGGAGAATGTGTACGCCCTTGCTCAACAGTCCTCTTCTCCGGTTCTGAACTGCCCATTTCAGTTTTTTCAGAGTCTCACAGTACCAGTCTGCGTTAATTGTGGTCCCAGTGGCATAAAGTCGACCAGCAATACCCCTTCCCGATCCCAAAAAACGGTTGTCATGACTTTATCGGCAGACTGTGTTTGTTTGAATTTGCGCGGCTTTGGCGAAGAAGGATGCACCCACTGACGTGATTATTGCTTGGTGTCAGGTGTAAGGGGGTATGCCCAAGTTTCGTCACCCGTGACAACTGGGTCCAGAAAGTTGTCCTGTTCGGCTGCAAGGCGGTGAAGAAATGCGAGGGAAGCATGTGGTCCTCAGTCAGCATGCGTGGTACCCATCTTGCGCACACCTTCCGGTAGTTCAATGTTTCCGTTAAAATTCTGTGACCGGTGCTTCGGGAAACCTCAGGAACCAATGTGCAGAGATCATCCACGGTGATCCGCCGATCTTCACGCATGCTTTGCTCAACCTTCAGCACTGTCTCCTCAGAAATTTACGGTCTCCCGCTCCTTTGTTCGTCGTGAATTTCGGTCCGACCAGCTGCAAACTCTCTGCACCACTTGGCGGCCGAAGTGGCCGCGCGGTTCTGGCGCTGCAGTCTGGAACCGCGAGACCACTACGGTCGCAGGTTTGAATCCTGCCTCGGGCATGGATGTGTGTGATGTCCTTAGGTTAGTTAGGTTTAAGTAGTTCTAAGTTCTAGGGGACTGATGACCTCAGCAGTTGAGACCCATAGTGCTCAGAGCCATTTGAACCATCTGCACCACTTACCAACATTTTTGACATCCATGCACGACTCACCATTCACTTCCGTCAATTGGCGATGGATTACATCGGCCCAGTGCCCTTTGCGTTCAAAAACCGCATAACTGCGCGCAATTCGCACTTGGCGGTAACATCCAACGGGAGCTCCATTCTCAACGGCTGCCAAGTCAAGACTGAGCGCCTCAGCGCGGCGTGCGCATGTTTACACGCAGCGCGTGAAGCACTCTTCATAACAGTGTGACAAACTGCCACACAAACAGCGTTCTGTACTTATAAAAAAATACGGGACTTTACTTTTGGGATTACCCTCGTATGTGTAACACTGCAAGGCGACATGAAATGGAACGAGAGCGTAAAATCGGTAGTAGGGAAGACGAAAGGTAAGACTTCGCTTTATTGGAGGAATTAAAGCAAAATGTAGCGCATCTACACTGCGCTACACAATTAAAAGGTCACTTTCTCGAAACCCCGCAATTGTCTCCCATTGCGACGACAAAGTTTGTAATTTAGCTCAAAGATGCCTACAACCTTCCTCTGTAACGGTACAAAAGCAAGGCGTCCTGCGACGTCACCGTTGGACTCGGCGAGGCTCCAAACAGCAGGCAGTCGACACATGCTAAAAGAAGACTACTTTATCAGAATAATTTTCCCTCCGCAGCTCTGATATGAAACTTCCCGGTAGGTTAGTACTGTGTGCAGGGCCGAGACTCGAACTCAGGATCTTTGCCTTTCGTGGACAAGTGCTCTACCGACTAAACTGCCCAAGCAGAACTCAGAACCTGTCCCCATAGCTTTACTTGCACCAGTAGCTCGCCTCCCTCCTTCCGCTCCTTTAATCCTACCTTTAATCCGTCAGGAAGTTTCAGGCTACGTTATGCTTGTCACGTTCGGTGTGGAAGTGACGAGAACGTACAGAGAGCTGACCTAATATCTCGTCGGGCCTTCTTTTGCGTGGCATAGTGCCGTAACTAGATGTGGCATGAAGTAAACATGTCGTCGGAAGTCCCTGCAGAAATACTCAGCCAAGCTGCCTCTGTAGCTGTCCAGAATTGCCGGTTATCTGTGTGGCCAAATCATTCGCTCGAATTGTCCAGAATGTTCTTCAAAGCACTGGCAAGCAATTGTGACCCAGTGACATGGTGCATTGTCATCCATGAAACTCATGGGAAACGTGAAGTCCATGAATGGCTGCAAATGAGCTCCAAGTACCCGAACATAACAATTTCCAGTCAATGATCGCTCCAGTTGGACCATTGGACCAAGTCCATTCCACGTAAACACAGCTCACACCATGATAGGTCAACCACCAGCTTTCACACTGCCTTGTGGACAACTTGGAACAATGGCTTCGTAGGGTCTGCGTTACACTCGGACCCTGCCATCAGCTCTTATCAACTGAAATCGGAACTCATCTGACCAGACCACTGTTTCTCTGTCGTCTGGGTGCAATCGATAACCGATATCGTCACGAGCCCAGAAGAGCCGCTGCAGGCGATTTCACGCTGTTAGCACGGTCCTCTGCGGCCATAGCCCACTAACGCCATATTTCGCCCCACTGTCCTAATGGATACTTTCGTTTCTCGCTGATCACTGCGTTTATTTCACGCAGTGTTTCTTGCTTGTTAACAGTGAAAACTCTGCGCAAACGCCGCTGCTCTTGCTCGTTAAGTGTGAAACTTCTTTATTTAAATGAATGTGTCTCTACTTAAATTACTGAATGACCGACACCCACAATATCCTAGCGCAACGCAATCTGACTGCTCAAATAATTAATTCGAAAGAATGGCCCTGACTAAAAAGAAATCCTAACAATAATCTACGCATTTCATTAAGCACTTACCTCACAAAAATCTTCATTACGCGAACTACTGCAATACAGCGAGTGTCAATACTGCCAGCTAAATAAAAGATTCTAACTACTAAAGCCACTAACTACTAATAGGTATGTGATTAGCAAAGGAAAGGTTTTGTTGCAAACCAAATAATGTATCTTTTTTACCTTAATAATGTGACATCCAGTTCAAACACGAATATAAATCGTCATTGACATCTACTACAAAGGTATATAATCATGAATAATATTCACTCTCAAAGTCGAACACGTACAGATCGTTTGCCCACGCTAACACTTCAGACCTCTACCCTCCATCAATGCTAACTTTTCACATCCAACATCCATCACTGCCCAACAGTACTTCCATCACTGCTGGCAACTAACTTCCAACTGCCCAACACTACTGGCGATAAAATTCCAACAAGTCCAACTAGCCACAGAGCCTCTTACAAAGAAAGAGCGCCGGCCGAAGTGGCCGTGCGGTTAAAGGCGCTGCAGTCTGGAACCGCAAGACCGCTACGGTCGCAGGTTCGAATCCTGCCTCGGGCATGGATGTTTGTGATGTCCTTAGGTTAGTTAGGTTTAACTAGTTCTAAGTTCTAGGGGACTAATGACCTCAGCAGTTGAGTCCCATAGTGCTCAGAGCCAGCCAAAGAAAGAGCAGTCGGAGATCCAACGCATAGCACTACCAACAGCACTGCCAACACAGATGCCGCCCACTTACAAGTGGAGGTCGTCGGCCACTGTGTTGTCTGCGGTGTGAGGTTAAAGCCTGACATTTGGGATTCTCAGCACACTCTTTACATTGTGGATCTCGGAATATTGAACTCCCTAACGATTTCCGATATGGACACTCCCATGCTTCTACCTCCGACTGTAGTTCCGCGTTCCAAGTCTTTTAATTCCCGAAGTGCGGCCATAATCTCGCCGGCAACCTTTTCACATGCACTGCTTTTCTATATTTTGTGTATGCAATACTATCGCCATCTATATATTTACATATCGCAATCCCATGACCTTCAGTGACTGCAGTATATTAGCATGGTTTTTCTTCTGTGGTTGCAAGCCAGTGACCGCCTCAATGAAGTCGTGGGCTGTTTGTTACGCTTCACTGAGCGCCTGTTGTGGTAGAAGCTAATTTTTTCTGTTTTCCTCTATAACGCCGCGTGCTGGTAGATCAGGCTGACGCTACACAGAGTGTGGGGTAACGGTGATTTTTCTTTGCAAATTAGTTTTTCCAGCTAAGTGCAGCATACTAAAAAAAAAAAAAAAAAATGGATCTGAGCACTTTGGGAGTTAACATCTGAGGTCATCAGTCCCCTAGAACTTAGAACTACTTAAACCTAACTAACCTAAGAACATCACACACATCCATGCCCGAGGCAGGATTCGAACCTGCGGCCGTAGCGGTCGCGCGGTTCCAGACTGAAGGGCCCAGAACCACTCGGCCACATCGGCCGGCAGCATACTGATGCCATGTTTATTAGTAAATGATATCTAGGAACTATGTCCAGTAAAACCCTCAGCACGTTCCCCTCCCCACGACCCACGGTCTTACAGTATCAGTTTTTGTGTGTGATCCTCCTAGTCTCTTACACCGATGTACGAATTACTCGTATTACGGCTATATAGTCAGAGAGTTTCTGATAATTGCAGTTACTAATCTATGTACTTAATATTACGAATATTTACCGGTTTGAGGGGTTAATTACAAGTTGGAAGGCAGAAAGTGAGGAAGAACCTGGTGTATGTGGAAGAACCGTAGTACCAAGAGGGTAAGGGGTAGGGAAATATAGTGAGAGAAGCGAAAAGTGGAGCCCTGGTGGAGAGAGGGATAGGTGGGGAAGAGTTATGAAGGGTGAGGCAG
Organism: Schistocerca americana; assembly: GCF_021461395.2. NCBI lineage: Eukaryota > Metazoa > Arthropoda > Insecta > Orthoptera > Acrididae > Schistocerca > Schistocerca americana. The sequence goes on along the minus strand of NC_060124.1, from coordinate 363,444,287 downwards.
CGAAACAGATTATTGGCAACCATGGAAATAACACATTATATTAGGAACCAGAAAACGAGAAGGGTGCCATCTGGACAACAATTTTTTGACGTGTCAGTTGAGATAGAGATGGACCGGCGAACAACGCGCTGTTACCGTGAAGGCGTTTAACAAAAACAATAGCAATGTAACCGCGCAGCGTGTATTTCGTGCTCGTTATCATTCACGTCATTCCCTAGTTTAGTTGGAACGCGCTGTCAAAGTGTGCATACAGAACTCTGAGGAGGCGGATGATGCGGTGCGAAACAGGGGTGGAAGTGCAAAACGCGTCTGTACACCAGAGAATGTTTCAAGAGCGGAAGAAGCTCCCAGGCGTTCTGCACTCAAGCGGGCGCTACAACCTCATATATCGGGTGCAGCGTACGGCCAATATTGCAAAAGGAACTGCAATACCACCTGTGCAAAAGTCAGATAGTGCAAAACTGAATGCGGACGACGTCCCAAAGAGATTACACTTTTGCCGGGAATTGTTGCAACTCATGAGTGAGAGCCCAGGGTTGTGCGACAATCTGGTCATGAATGATGAGGCCAAATTTTATGTGTCAGGCTTTATTGACGAGGAAAACTTTAGACACTAGTCACGTGAAAATCCCGAAGTGCTTCATGAAACGCGCTTCATAGTCAGAAAATGGTAGTGTGGTTCAGCATATCATCGTTTGGAATTTTTTTAAGACAATTGCGGCAATGCTCTTACCATGAATACAGGAACACATTCTTTCAACAAGACGTGGCCACACGCCATACCTCGCGGATTCCATTAACGTGCTACAGAACATCTTTCTTGGTCATTTAAGTACGGGGACATTTCCTGGCCTCCAAGATTCTCTGACTTTCCAGGGTGTGTTTCTTACTTTGGGCTTATTTTAAATCTGAGATCTTCCGGTGTGATCCACCAAACACTATACAGGAACTGAAGGGAATTCGGGACGAAATTAATCGAATTCCAGCGTCAGTTCTGCAAGATGTGATATCTAACCTTTGTGAAAGACATTGAAATGCGTGTAAAGGAAAATGGTAGCCACACAAGTGTCATCATTTACAAATGATGGGCATTTTAAACTGCAAGTATTGTAAATTCACGGTGTATTTCTCTTTACATCACTGTGCATAAACTTTTTACCAGTTATGGAGGATCCAGCCGCGCGGAGTGGTCGCGCGGTTTGAGGCGTCATGTCACGGACTGTGCGGCCCCTCCCGCCGGAGGTTCCAGTTCTCCCTCGGGCACGGGTGTGTGTGTTGTTCTTAGCATAAGTTTGTTTAAGTTAGATTAAGTAGTGTGTAAGTCTAGGGACCGATGACCTAAGCAGTTTGGTTCCTTAAGAATTCACATACATTTCAACATTTGAGTTATGGAGGTTTCAAAATCGCCTGTTTCACTACCGCAGCTGTCAGTAGGATCTACATCTACATCTACATACATACTCCGCAATCCACCATACAGTTCGTGGCGGAGGGTACCTCGTACCACAACTAGCATCTTCTCTCCCTATTCCACTCCCAAACAGTACGAGGGAAAAATGACTGCCTATATGCCTCTGTACGAGGCCTAATCTCTCTCTTATCTTATCTTTGTGGTCTTTCCGCGAATTCTAAGCTGGCAGCCGTAAAATTGTACTGCAGTCAGCCTCAAATGCTGGTTCTCTAAATTTACTCAGTAGCGATTCACGAAAAGAACGCCTCCTTTCCTCCAGAGAGCCCCACCCGAGTTCTTGAAGCATTTCCGTAACACTCGGGTGACGATCAAACCTACCAGTAACAAATCTAGCAGCCCGCCTCTGAATTACTTCTATGTCCTCCCTCAATCCGACTTGATAGGGATCCCAAACGCTCCATCAGTAGTCAAGAATAGGTCGTATTAGTGTTTTACAAGCGGTTTCCTTTACAGATGAACCACATCTTCCCAAAATTCTACCAATGAACCGAAGACGACTATCCGCCTTCCCTACAACTGCCATTACATGCTTGTCCCACCCTCTGCAATGTTACGCCCAAATATTTAATCGACGTGACTGTGTCAAGCGCTACACTACTAATGGAGTATTCAAACATTACGGGATTCTTTTTCCTATTCATCTGCATTAATTTACATTTATCTTTATTTAGAGTTAGCTGCCATTCTTTACACCAATCACAAATCCTGTCCAAGTCGTCTTGTGTCCTCCTACAGTCACTCAACGACGACACCTTCCTGTACACCACAGCATCATCAGCAAACAGCCGCACATTGCTAACCACCCTATCCAAAAGATCATTTATATAGATAGAAAACAACAGCGGACCTACCACACTTTCCTGGGGCACTCCAGATGATACCCTCGCCTCCGATGAACACTCACCATCGAGGACAACGTACAGGGTTCTATTACTTAAGAAGTCTTCGAGCCACTCACATATTTGGGAACCAATCCCATATGCTCGTACCTTAGTTAGAAGTCTGCAGTGGGGCACCGAGTCAAACGCTTTCCGGAAGTCAAGGAATATGGCATCCGTCTGATACCCTTCATCCATGGTTTGCAAGATATCATGTGAAAAAAGGGCGAGTTGCGTTTCGCAGGAGCGATGCTTTCTAAAGCCATGCTGATTCATGGCCAGCAACTTCTCTGTCTCAAGGAAATTCATTATATTCAGACTGAGAATATGTTCGAGAATCCTGCAACAAACCGATGTCAAGGATATTAGTCTGTAATTTTGAGGATCCGTCCTTCTACCCTTTTTATATACAGGCGTCACCTACGCTGCGCTGCAGGATGGATATTAATATGTGACCGTTTTCACTGTCTGGGAGAGGCAGCTGGCTGAAGTTGCATTGCGATTGCATATAGTGTGTCAGTGTAGAGTTGGTGAGATGAATTTGTAAAGACATGGCAGCAAACCAGGATTGGTGATCAGAAGGGGGAACAGTGAGTTTATTGGAATGTTGTGCGGTTAGTGCGAAAGTGTTCACTGCGAATAAGGACGAGGCGGAAAGAGGGGGGAGGGGGGGGGGGTAATCTGTGATGAAATGGTGTGGGAAGGTAAATGGATTTGGCGTTCAAGGACTGAGGGGAAACAAAGTGGCGCGACTGGCCCAGCATTCAGGACAAAAACCTTGTACCGGGGCGACGTTACTTTGCGCGACCTGTACTGACCATTCACAGAGCGTGCCGCGGCGCCACCAGCGCTCCCGAATGCCTCTCCCTGTCGCCGGCAATTACTGCGCTGGCCGGAAGCGCGAAACGGGTCCTGCGCGTAGCAGCACTTTCTCACGCCGCTACACGTCCAGCCCTATCTGGCCCGGCTACACTTCCGCCCGTCCATCACGGGCTGCGTCTCCGCTGACGTTTTTACCTCCGTCAGGCTTCCGGTCGCTCGGCTCTACATTTCCCTCTCGGCACCTCTCGCGCTGCGTTCACAGAGAAAGTCGCAAATTCCATTGTTGACACCGCACAGGAAGGTATAGATTTCTTCACCTCTTCTCCCCTCCCTCCCCTCTCCCACCACTTCACCCCAGGTTCCGCCTAAATGGCTGTTTAACACTAAACGGAACGACAGGCGACGTCACCGATGAAATGGAGGTGTTTCAGACTTGACGGAACGTCGAAACGCGTCATTTCGCAAAGCCCACAAGTGAACCGTGAAAGTGAGCTTATACGATACCATCCATTGCTCGGCTAGTCCCGCGCGGCACAGTCGTTCACGCGTCGCTGTTTTTGTTCGGGATTCAAGGTGTGCGGACAAACTTTGCACACACTTTTCCCTTCTTCAAAATATTCAGGAGAGTGTCTCGAACACTTGATTCAGAAACGTTGCTCCATTGCAGACTGTTAAACAATGACGTCGATACGCTATAGCGTCGCACGTCCACTGCTTAACACTGCCTGCTCACAGCTGACTCGTGAATGCATATCTGCTGTTTACAATTGTTGGTTCAAGCTGCCATCGCAGTTGCTGTGTTGACGTTGCTTATACGTCAGGAATGAAATCAGTCTCAGCATTTTTAGGACAATGTATGCTAAAGCGGATGTTTCCCTTTCGTGGAGAGGACACATCCGACATACGATTTCTAGAGTCACCATGAACATGAGAAGTGCTTCTCTCGTGAATTGTACAATAGGGTGCAAATCATGCTTTATCTGTTCTCGCTCTTTCCTAGGATTAATTTCTTTCCACATATCTTACACTTTCCATACTGTGATCGTTTGAAAATGAATATTGGACAGAGATACACCGAACGGTTATCAATAATCGAGTATTGTTTTCGATAATGCGTCGAAAACGGTTAGGCCGTGTTCCTTTTCAGAAATGATTTGTGTTTCATACAAAACTTACGTTCACAACATTCTCTTAAACAAACTGGTGATGATCATGTGAATTCTAAGATTGCCTTATCGTGGTGGATGTGGGGGATGACTGTCCCTTAGTGATGGGGTTCTTACGCGGTGACACGGATGCTGTCAGCGCAGCGAGTGAAATTTGACCCGCCTAAACGAGCGTCGGTCACTTTCATTCCGGTTGCTGAAAAGGCGAACACATCTCACAGCGAGATTCCCCAGTGTGGCCGGGAAAGCTGCCCAAACCGTGTACCGGCTAGGAGCTTCTCGGAATACACGGACGCGCTTCGAATGTTCTGTCGTGGTTCATTGCAATCATTCCTTTAGAACAAAGTTTAATTTACTGCTGCTATCACTCTTACCTTTCCTGACGGCTACTGGAAATCTATACGACTCATTTCACCTTCAGCATCCTTAAGTCACGGCAACGTACAGCAGTATCTTGGGCAACTTGATAACGTTAACTGTTAACTATTTTTAATAAATTAATTTTTACTATTCATATATTGATAGAATGATCTTTCATTAAATTGTGTCTTGTTGTATAGCATTCTATTTCGCTAATTTTAAAAGTTATTGATGGAGTTTCATCTTGCTAGTACTGCTGCAAGATGGCTTCGACCATAGGATAAGACAAAACTATTAAAAATTGAATACATTTTTATTCTTAGAAGGTATAAAATGGAACACTGATTAAATGAACATTGCTACATCATGTTGACTAGTATGTAATGAAAGTGTTATTCTGTTGAAAATTAATGTAACTCATAATTAATGTTTTTGATTAACAAAAACTCGCGCACAAATTTCTCTCCGTGAGCATTTCTCAAGCCGTTTTGTAAGGCATTTGCAGTCTTGTAGTGGAGAATCGACGTAGAGCCCACCACATTCATCGCATTGCGTTATACTGTCATGGGAAGTTTTTCTCTGTGATTCTAAATGTTCTGATTCCATCTTCCTTCTCTATCTGGCCGGCCGTTGTGGCCGAGCGGCTCTAGGCTCTAGGCGCTTCAGTCTGGAACCGCGCGACCGCTGCGGTCGCACGTTCGAATCCTGCCTCGGGCATGGATGTGTGTGATGTCCTTAGGTTAGTTCGGTTTAAGTAGTTCTAAGTTCTAGGGGACTGATGATCTCAGATGTTAAGTCCCATAGTGCTCAGAGTCATTTGAACCAATAACTATCTACTAACTTCTAACTAATTCGTCCGAACAGGCCTCGGAAGGCCCAACGGTATCGACCGACCACCGTGTCATCCTCAGATGATAAGCGCAATTGGATGCGGATGTGGAGGGGCACTTCGCTCTCCCAGCCGTTGTCAGTTCTAGAGACGGGAGCCGCTACTTCTCAGTCACGCAGCTCCTCAATTGGCTTCACAAGGACTGAGTGCATCCCGTTTGTCGACGGTGCTCGGCAACCTGGACGGTCACCCATTCAAATACTAGCCAGGCCCGACGACGCTTAACTTCGCTGATCTGATAGAAACCGGTGTTATCACTGCGGCAAGTCCGTTTGGCATTGGTCTTATAAGTGAGCTTGTTAAAACACTTGAACTTCGCGTACTGATAATTTTGCGTTTTTCCGCTTATATTGAATGTCTTGAAAATTATAACACCTCATGCAGTAACACGATACTTTTCTAACGGCCACTGAAATAGCGGCAGCTGCTTCACTGTGCGACTTTTTATTGCACTACCGTGTGAAGCGTTAGTGGAATCCGTATGTTGGTGCTACATGGGAGTATGAACATAAACTTTGAGAGTCATTTTGACCCAATAGCGGACTTGCCGCGCTGTCTCTTGCCTCACTTATTGTGCAAACGTTACAGAAACAGCAAAACTCGAGAACACGTAAAGGCAGATTTTAAGCAAAAATGGTTCAAATGGCTCTGAGCACTATGGGACTTAACATCTGTGGTCATCAGTCCCCTAGAACTTAGAACTACTTAAACCTAACTAACCTAAGGACATCACACACATCCATGCCCGAGGCAGGATTCGAACCTGCGACCGTAGTAGTCGCGCGGTTCCGGACTGAGCGCCTGAACCGCTAGACCACCGCGGCCGGCCCAGATTTGAAGCAGTCATTGGGTCGTAACAATATTGTTGCACAGCACAACCACATCCTGACTAGTGGCGCTACAGATCCATTACGTCATTTGTATATGTTAAACGCTTGTTTGAGCGTAGAACCTGAGTGGGTGCCTGTGTGTGTGTGTGTGTGTGTGTGAGAGAGAGAGAGAGAGAGAGAGAGAGAGAGAGAGAGAGAGAGAGAGAACACAGCTACACAGGTGAGAAGGACAGCTTGTTCGAGAAACTGACGATCTGTCACAGGCAGAGTGGAGAAGGTCAAGCCCAATAAACCCAATGTTGCCCTTTTTATGTCACGACTCCTTCGATTGGTCTGATGCTGGCCTCCATCTTTACTTATCTTGTGCTAAACTTTTGATATTCATGTAACTACTACGCCTAACATACTCTGTAACTTACTTTTCATACCAAGTCTTTGTCTGCCCTTGCTATTTTCCCCCCTGCTGCTCCTTCTAGCGCCAAGTAATGTGAGCCACAGTAAACTACTTCATGACGCCGGAACAGATGACCACGAATCTGTCCCTTCTGGCAACAGCTTCCATGGGGTTCTTCCCTCACTTCTTCTTTCCCGCTTTATCTATTCGCTTAATTTTTATTATTTTTTGATGGTACTACATTTCAAATGATTCCACTTTCTTGCTATCCAGATTTACTACAATCCACATTTCACTTCATTACACTGCTGTTCTCCACAAGTACACTTTCAAAACGTCTTTCTCAGTTCCACATAAATATCTAAATACCATTACAGTACTGATTGCTTGGTAATTAAATTGTTGTCGCGCTGTTCATAGATTAAGGCAGCAGTTTGCAGGCACACGTATGTCTTCCATAAAGTTCAGACAAGCTCCACCAGTGGCTACGAAATACACAAATGACGTGGAGCAAAAGGGATACCTACAATTCTATACCGAAACAGCTCTGTTGATTCGTTTCATAAGGCTGTTCATTTTATTCAATTACGGCTTATGTGGTTCACCGCGTAGTTACGGTTGTGCTTGTTAACCTTCACTAGAGGAGTAAACAACGGAATTAAGTGTAATTCCACGCCTATGCGACGTAAAATGAATTAGTTTTTGAAACATTATGTTCTATTTTATGTTTCCCGATCCTCATGTATTATGTTCCTTCCTCACTTTACCATCTGTGTGCGTGAATATGGGTGAATGAATGTCTTCTCGTATCCTTCTGTGTTTAATTTGTGGTGGGAGCGGAGTTGGTTGTCGTCTGCTGGGAGCAGGAGATGTGTGCTTCTCATTACGGGGGGAACATAGGATGATCAACTTAGGATCCCCGTGTAGAACCCAGCTTGCTCCGTTCGTACACGAGACCCAAAGGGCATCAGATATCGGTGCCCAGCTTGATGCGGTGTTCCTTGTCTTCAAAGTTCCGCACTGTCACCTAATGAACAAATGATGAGCGTATGGAATATCAGATATACTTTGTGATTGGACTGGAGACCAAGACAACATAGTATGTCGTTCTTACCAGAGAGAGATCTTCAGACTTAACGATAGGTCTGGGCACAACCAAAGGGGTTATTATTGGATCATTCCTGTGCACAATACACTACCTCATCAACAGCACCAGCAGAACTATTCGCTGACTTTAATTCTGGGTGTGTCCACCCTTCGCCTTCATGACGGCTTTAACTCTGCTGGGGACACTTTGAATAAGGCGTCTGAATGTCTGTGGAGGAATGACAGCTCATTCTTCCTCAAGTGCCAAAAGCAGAGAAGACAGTGATGTTGCACGTTGGGGTCTGCAGCGCAGACGACTTTCTGATACCAAAGGTGTTCCATTGTGTTCAGGCCACTCTGTTTGTCCACAAACCATTGCCTCACAGACGCTGCATTAAGGTAGGGAGCATCGTCAAGCTGATAGAATCGTCGTCTCAAAACTGTCCCTTAACTGGACGTAGTATGTTGTTGTTATTGTTGTTGTGGTGTTCAGTCCTGAGACTGGTTTGATGCGGCTCTCCATGCTACTCTTGTTATATCCTAGCCAGTAAAGCCACCCGAGCCCGCTGCCAAAAGGTTGGCAGCATCAAAGTCCGGACGCCGTCCGCATAAGCAGCGCCAGCGAGACAGGAAATCGCCGAAAGTCTGCGCGCGCCACCGCTGGCTTCTGGTTTCTTAAGCGCTGGAGTCGCGAGCGCTAGGACAGTTCTGTATTCGCAGCTCAGTTGTATACTCGCCACCGAATTGTGTACTTGCTAGTCAGTTGTGTGTTCATCGCAGCAGAGTTGTTGTTTGTCGTCAGCCGACGCTGACCTAGCCGCTCCGACTCGAACTAGACAGATTTCTGTAGACACGGAGTTCACTACCGTGTTCCTGTATATTCGTTAATAAAGATAAGTACCGACTTTTATTTAATCAGAGTGTTTGGGTTTTCATCTTTCTGTTCACTGTTCCAGCGGACCGGTCGGCCCGCTATTAAAAGTGTGGCGGTGTCTTCGTAAGCCGTTTCTACAGCGAATTGCTTGTCGCTACGAACACCGCCACAAAAACTCTATCCTGTGCAAGCTTCTTCATCTCCCAGTACCTACCGCAACCTACATCCTTGTGAATCTGCTAAGTGTATTCATCTCTTGGTCTCCCTCTGCGATTTTTACCCTCCACGCTGCCCTCCAATGCTAAATTGGTGATCCCTTGATGCCTCAGAACATGTCCTACCAACCGATCCCTTCTTCTAGTCAAGTTGTGCCACAAACTTCTCTTCTCCCCAATCCTATTCAATACTTCCTCATTAGTTATGTGATCTACCCATCTAATCTTCAGCATTCTTCTATAGCACCACATTTCAAAAGCTTCTATTCTCTTCTTGTCCAAACTATTTATCGTCCATGTTTCACTTCCATACATGGCTACACTCCATACAAATACTTTCAAAAATGACTTCCTGACACTTAAATCTATACTCGATGTTAACAAATTTCTCTTCTTCAGAAACGCTTTCCTTGCCATTGCCAGTCTACATTTTATATCCTCTCTACTTCGACCGTCATCAGTTGGACGTAGTATAAAATACCGTAAAATTTGTACAGATCCTTGTGCATTTAGCGTTTTCTTAGGCACAATAAAGGCATCACACGCTAACCGCGAAAAACACTCTCATACCGTAACACCACCTCCTCTGTACTTCACTGTTAACACTACACATAATGACAGGTAACATCGTCCGAACATTCGCCAAATCCAAGCCGTTCCATCTGATTGCCACATGGTACAGCGTGATTAATGACTCCGAAACACTCGTTTCCATCGAGCCTCTGTCCCGTAACGTCGCTCTTCACGCCCCCTCAAATGTCACCTATCACTGACTATAGAAATGCGGGCATATAATGAGCTGCTCAACCACTGAACAGTCAGCGTGCTATCTGGAGTTCTGGTAGCAATGCAGAAGAGATTCCTCGTGCTGATTTCGTGCAGTTTTTTAACATCCACCCTCCGCAATGCTCGACGGTCACTATACATTAGTGCATGAGGTCTGCCGGGCGTTGTTTAGCTGTGTTCGTTCCTTCGCTCTTTCGCTTCACAGTCGCGTTACCTATAGTCGATTTGGGGAGTTTTAGAATGGTTGAAATGTCCCCTATGGATTTGTTACTTACGTGGCATCGAATGACTAGTCCATGTTCGAAGTCACTAAGCTCTCCTAACCGAGATAGTGTATACATAAGTGAGCTGGAGGATAAGGTGGCAGTTCCATGACATTGAAGAGCATAATGCTCTGCTGTATAGAGAAGTCGCAAAGCCAGGAAACTGTAGAGAAATACTGGAAGACCTGTAGGTGAACGATGCTTGGTGCGGGAATGGGGAGGTGGCCAACAACATAAACAAACGTAACGTGGGAAAGGGCTGTCTTTATATCACTGTATGCGCCATAATCCTTTTTCATTTTTGTCATGTTCTCCACGCAAGACGTGCTGTGGTTGCAGAGTTGTCACACAATTATCGCTATTTCTCTAAAATTTCCTGAAAGGAATTGGCGAGAACAAAATTCCCATTTTGCAAATAATAGCATTTATGTTCCCCAAACATGTCTTTCCCTCTCTCTTAGTTTTTCGTGTTGGTTTACCGACCTGTTACGATCCTCTAGCAGCATGTCCATAAATTTTTGCGAGATCTGCTGCCATATCTTGTTGGTGGTTGACTCCAAACACTATAGCAGTAATCTAGAATTGCTCGCACCACCGCCTCGTTTTACTCAAGTTATATTGTCAGTGCTGAGTACTACACTGTCCACTCGTCTTGATGTGATCATCAGTCAAAAGCCTGAATAACCACCTTTTGCAGCGCGCACCGCTGTTAGGCGTTCTGGAAGGCACCGACTTGAATGTGGAGCCATGTCGGCTTCAGTGCCGTGGTAAACTACTATAGGTTTCTCGGTTCAGCATGTACGTCGCAAACACACCGATCGAGGTGTCCCACAGATTCTTGACTGGGTTTAAATTGGTGGAGTCTGTGGTACGGTAAACTCATCCTAGTGCTCTTCGAACCCCGCATGTACACTACGAGCTGTGTGACACGTTGCATTGTTGTGTGTATTGGTGGATGCTATCGTGCGAGGAAAAACAAACTGCATATAGGGTTAGACGTGGTCTCCAATGTTAGATGAATACTTGCGTTGATCCAATGTGCCTTCCAGAACTGCGAGATTATCCAGGGAATGCCATGAAAACATTCCCTAGACCATAACGCTCCCTCCTCCGGCCTGTACCCTTCCGACGATATAACGACCATCTGTCCAGTGGAGCATAAAACGTGATTCCTCTGCAAAGTCCGCCTGTCGCCACTCTGTGGACGTCCAGCTGCGATATTGCCGTGCAAATTCCAGCCTCCGTCGCCGATGAACTGCAGTCAGCATGGGTGCATGAACCAGGCGCCCGTTGCGGAGACGCATATGCAGCAAAGTCCGCTGGTAGCTCCTTGGTTAATCTGGGTGGTCAGTCGCTTAACAGCTGCACGTCTATTCGCCCGAACACATCTTTGCAGCCGTCGGTCGCCCTTGTCATCTATGGCCCCTGATGCACCACAGTTAACTCAGCGCCGGTTTTCAGTAGCTCCATTTTGCCATGCACGGTGTACTTTGACCACTACGGTACGCAGACTGTTTAGAAACAGGCGTTTCGGAAATGTTTCTATCTTTGGCTCGAAAGCCAATGATCATGCCCTTTTGGACGTCACATAAATCGCTCCGTTTCCGTATTATGACAGCGCCTGCACTGTTTTCTGCGTCCTCGCAGAGTAGAAACGAATAATAAGAATCATTTGCTGTGCAAACTCAAGAACATCTTGTAGGGGCCTCTTTAGGGAACCAGGAATACTAACTACTATTTCTCAATATATTTATTCGTGTGTGAAATGTCTCATAAATAAGAATCTCTGTTAGAAATCAACAGCTCAGTTCACGGAATCAGTACTAGAAATATGAAAAATTTTCACACATTTAAAGTCATTCACTTTGGTCGAGAAAGGTAGCCATTACTTACGGACTCACATTTTCATAAGCTTGCGAGCAGCCACAAGAAGTTTAACTACCAATAAAACTCATTTGAAGAGGAGCCTACAGGATTTATTGGTGGCCAACTGCTTCTACCTCTTCGATCAGTTTGTTAACAGAACCATCTGATGTGTATATGTTATTGATAATATTAAGTCATTCGAGTATTAGTGCACTCCTAATTCTGCATTATTCAGTGCAGTAATGGGATGACAGTAATTACGTGTTGTAAAATGACTTTTCTATTTGATGATACATAGCTACAATGAGAAAGCTACTTATACACTCCTGGAAATGGAAAAAAGAACACATTGACACCGGTGTGTCAGACCCACCATACTTGCTCCGGACACTGCGAGAGGGCTGTACAAGCAATGATCACACGCACGGCACAGCGGACACACCAGGAACCGCGGTGTTGGCCGTCGAATGGCGCTAGCTGCGCAGCATTTGTGCACCGCCGCCGTCAGTGTCAGCCAGTTTGCCGTGGCATACGGGGCTCCATCGCAGTCTTTAACACTGGTAGCATGCCGCGACAGCATGGACGTGAACCGTATGTGCAGTTGACGGACTTTGAGCGAGGGCGTATAGTGGGCATGCGGGAGGCCGGCTGGACGTACCGCCGAATTGCTCAACACGTGGGGCGTGAGGTCTCCACAGTACATCGATGTTGTCGCCAGTGGTCGGCGGAAGGTGCACGTGCCCGTCGACCTGGGACCGGACCGCAGCGACGCACGGATGCACGCCAAGACCGTAAGATCCTACGCAGTGCCGTAGGGGACCGCACCGCCACTTCCCAGCAAATTAGGGACACTGTTGCTCCTGGGGTATCGGCGAGGACCATTCGCAACCGTCTCCATGAAGCTGGGCTACGGTCCCGCACACCGTTAGGCCGTCTTCCGCTCACGCCCCAACATCGTGCAGCCCGCCTCCAGTGGTGTCGCGACAGGCGTGAATGGAGGGACGAATGGAGACGTGTCGTCTTCAGCGATGAGAGTCGCTTCTGCCTTGGTGCCAATGATGGTCGTATGCGTGTTTGGCGCCGTGCAGGTGAGCGCCACAATCAGGACTGCATACGACCGAGGCACACAGGGCCAACACCCGGCATCATGGTGTGGGGAGCGATCTCCTACACTGGCCGTACACCACTGGTGATCGTCGAGGGGACACTGAATAGTGCACGGTACATCCAAACCGTCATCGAACCCATCGTTCTACCATTCCTAGACCGGCAAGGGAACTTGCTGTTCCAACAGGACAATGCACGTCCGCATGTATCCCGTGCCACCCAACGTGCTCTAGAAGGTGTAAGTTAACTACCCTGGCCAGCAAGATCTCCGGATCTGTCCCCCATTGAGCATGTTTGGGACTGGATGAAGCGTCGTCTCACGCGGTCTGCACGTCCAGCACGAACGCTGGTCCAACTGAGGCGCCAGGTGGAAATGGCATGGCAAGCCGTTCCACAGGACTACATCCAGCATCTCTACGATCGTCTCCATGCGAGAATAGCAGCCTGCATTGCTGCGAAAGGTGGAAATACACTGTACTAGTGCCGACATTGTGCATGCTCTGTTGCCTGTGTCTATGTGCCTGTGGTTCTGTCAGTGTGATCATGTGATGTCTCTGACCCCAGGAATGTGTCAATAAAGTTTCCCCTTCCTGGGACAATGAATTCACGGTGTTCTTATTTCAATTTCCAGGAGTGTATTTTCAAAAACTGATATAAATTTTCAGGGGAGAAAGGAAACATTTCGGCAAATTTTGAAATAGTAGGGATTTCGTTGAAAAAAATGTAAAAATAAGAGAATCGTCCTATCAGAACCATTAGACATCGCTGCAAGACACGCGGAATATCTGAGAACAAGTATGAATAATGAAAGTGTCAAATAAACCAGTGTTATTCGTGGATGAAACGTGAGAGCATACGCGTTATCCTGTGGAAAAGTTGACAACAGTGCAAGTGGAAGAGCTATTGTTGTCCACGCTGGATCAGCAATGGGTTTCGTAGACGAAGCAGAGTTAATATGATTCAAAATCTGAATCCCAAGATTATCACGATGATATAAGAGGGGATAATCAGCATTCATTCTTAAAAGAGAAACTGATTCCTAGCATTTCAGCTGGTCGTATTATTGTTCTTGATAACGCAACATATACTGTTCACGCAAATGAGGCCCCTAACTGCCATTCGCAGAAAGGACCTAACTGAATGGCTCGTTCATAACAAAATCAGTTCTGAACCGAGCTTTACAAGAAACGAGCTTTTACAAATTGTGCATTATAATGGGCCAAGGTCCATTTTTAAAGGAGACGCGGTTTTAAAGCGTCAGGGACGTACTGTTCTGAGGCTCCCACATACCTCAGTGATATGAACCCTATGGAGCTACCACGGAGTACAATGAAACAAATGACTCCCCAAGAAAAAATTCCTGCCAATACCGGGAACTGAACACGCGTCCTCCGCGTTGCGCTTAGAGACGCCGAACCCTCAGCTACAGAGGCTGGCTAATGACAGCACTTTATCAATGGGCTGCATCATTTAGTGTGTATGTGTGTGTGTGTGTGTGTGTGTGTGTGTGTGTCTGTGTGTGTGTGTGTGCGTGTATCTGTGCTCCCCTAACGGAGTGCTACGGTACTGTGAGGCGACGATGTTGATGTGTACCAGGACTGCAGTCGGTTGCTTACATTACTTTACGCGATCAGGCCCAGAGGATTGCACGCAGCCACAAAGTCTCCTCTTCCACTGGATGATGTTTTGTACCTTCTGTCGCCAATCAGCCTCTATCCGGATCTGTATCAAGCCCCCATGGATTCCATATCTCCACCTTTTCTTTTGTCTTCCTCGTTATCTTCCGTAGAGAGTAAAATCTATGGATTTCAAGGGGTATCGCTGTTTCTTCATCCGAGCAACATGCCCTGCCCATAGCATCACTGGCTCCTCATCAGGCCTACAATGTTTGGTCTATTGTAGATTTGATCCAGCTCACAATTATGCCGGGTCCTCCATTCCACAGAGCTCTCATCTTTTTCCGGACCATAGATCTTCCTCAAGACCTTTAGCTCGAAAACGAGAAGATTACTTAAGATTTTTTTCTGCACCCTCCAAGTATCACAAACATACAACCCTACGGTTAGGATCAGTGTTTTCTGGAGATGGAGTATGAAGTTCCTTGAGAGACTGCGCAGTTTAAAAAGCTGGCTCAGATTGAAGTACGATTAGTTTGCGGCTTGGATCCTTGCTGTTATTTTTGCCTCACACGATGTGTCCTCTGTGTAGATTATCCCCGAAATATAATTACGAACCCTTTTGTTTGATCGGGCTCCGACTGCCAGAGGTTGGAGAGGGTCTCTCGAATAGGCATCACCAGACACACAGTCTGCGATTCATTCACAAGGAGACCGATTCTACTCTCTTCCGTCTCCACGCTGTCCCTAACCCGCGACAGTTTTTCCCTATATCTGCATAACAGGGCCACATCGTCGGAAAATGAGAGATGTGTGATTTTCTCACCCTCTACCTCGATCCCCTCGAAGTTCTTGCGGAAAGCTTTCTTCACTATCTTTTCAAGTGCCAGGACGAACGATACCGGTGACATACCATCTCCCTGTCTCAACCCCGTGTTCATGTAAAAGCTCTTCGTGACAAGCTCGGACTAAGCTGACGAGTTCCTTGGTTATTCCAAACTCAGTTACGCAACTGATCAGGTTCTCCCGGTGGATGCAGTCGATCATATAACCTTAATTTTTCGAGGTAATAATTCCAATTTATGACTACTCTTCGTATCTTACTTTCTTTACTTCTCGAATCCTTTGCCTTATCCTGCCTCCATTTTTTTAGCCTCTAATGGTCTCGACATCGGAGGGAAGGGAAACTGTATCTTTCCTTGCAGGGAGGGTATCGGGAGGATTTGAGAGACGGCTGAATAGGTAAGGAGGTGACGCTAAAGGCGGCGGCAGACTTATTGGGTGCGAGGCGAGCTGATCTGTCAGCGGCCCCGCTGGGCAGCTTTCGCTGCTGCCGCCACCGCCGCCGGCGCCGTCGCCAGATGAGGTATCGGGGGCAAGGTGAGCCGAGGCGCCATTCCAGCCAATCTGCGGGCACGCACCGCGCTTGCGTCACTCACGCATTGTTCTCCACCAGGGTCCGGCCACCTCTGATACATCGGCTGGCAATGGCCGCAAACATACTAGCGAACGAGAATAGCTACATCGTTAGATGCCACCGTAGTAGAACATTTATCTGTTCAGACTCTTTCAGTACCTTTCAGTACTAAAATCTGTATCTATCGGAAAAAATGACTTATACTATTCTAGGTGCCTTACAGCAGATCCAGATCCAAGGCAAGTGGTCGTTGAAGAATGTCATCACGAAGCCATCAAAAATGGTGTAATGTTTATTTATTTATCTACAACCAGTTTAGGTCGAGCTGCTATCTTTTACTTACGGATAGCATTACATCACCGTCAAGTATGGGTCCGAGCGGCGTCGAGTACACAATTATTTTCAAATGGTTCAAATGGCTCTAAGCACTGTGGGATTTAACATCTGTGGTCATCAGTCCCATAGACTTAGAACAACTTAAACCTAACTAACCTAAGGACATCACACACATCCATCCCCGAGGCAGGATTCGAACCTGCGACGTAGCAGCAGTGCGGTTCCGGACTGAAAATTATTTTCAGTTGCAGACTCTATCATTTACAGATGCGTCCATAGTCTTATACATTTATCTGTTTGTCACTAAGTGCACAAACCGGCACTCCATTGCGCTGTCCCGCACACCGCCTCACCAAAGTCGTATCATAAACTCTTAATCGTTGCTGTAGAGCAGTGGTTCCCAACATTTTTGATAGCTGAAAACACGAGCATTTCATTGTATTTCGGTCACGAAACTCAATTACTTTTTGAAAGATCGTCACTATTATCATTATTTCATAAGAAGCCGTTGTCGATTATATAATTTACCAATAACTACATTTTTAAAAATTCTAGCATTAACGTGTGACACAATGGGGTGGAGGTTACAACGAGTGAAACGAATGTGTGAACATCATCTTCCTCACATAGTCCACCCTCAACACATATACTTTGTGCCTTGCATTATGAGAGTAAAACAGAGAACTTGTCACATACGGGTAAATATCTCATAAAATGCCTTCCCGCAATGGACCATAAGTTGTCTCATTACTCAAATGGTTCAAATGGGTCTGAGCACTATGGACTCAACATCTTAGGTCATCAGTCCTCTAGACTTAGGACTACTTAAACCTAAGGACATCACACACATCCATGCCCGAGGCAGGATTCGAACCTGGGACCGTAGCAGTGGCGCGGTTCCCAACTGAAGCGCCTAGAACCACTCGGCCACAGCGGCCGGCCTCATTACTCACTTCGTAACGGATAAGCGTACTAATCGGCAGTGCAACACAACAGTAGCTCTGTAGTGGCTGCTATATTGCTGTACGAGCTACACAATTTATTATTATTATTGTTATTATACTTACTGGTGGCAGTGGTCAGACATCAAGCTTTGGTAGCTTAAAATTTCCATTTCCTGCCAGTTCAGAAGGAATAAGGAAGGAAGGTTAAGATTTAAAATCCCGACAAGATCGAGGCTTTAGAGACGAAGCTAAAGCTCGGATCGTCGCAAGGTTGGGGAAGAAGGAACTATCTAGGCATTTCCCCGGATCGATTTAAGGGAATCATGCAAAACCAGAGTCGGGATGGCCGGACACGGATTTGAACGGTTGTCGTCCCCAATGCGAGTCCAGTGTGCCGACCACTGCGCCACATCGCTCGGTGCCAGTGCAGATATAGGGAGTTCAGGAATCAAATGTTTACAAACAATACGTATGGTGTACACATTTTAACTTGTTTGATCTTCAACAGCGGTGCTGGGGATGTTTGAAGCAAGTGTTGCTAGGGAGTGTAGTGGTCTAGATGAAGCATGTTTTCTAATAAGTATATTCCCTTACAGTGGATAGTTAGCTCTCTTTTCTGGGAAGGTGTTGAAGTTAGCACTCACGATGCCCTGACAACTCATTCATCATTGTGTATAAAAGTTTGTCAGGAATAAGTAGTAACAGTTGTCTCATTGAGTGATTACTTTGTGATTTAATAAAACAACTAATCAGCAGTTACCTTTCATCATTATAAATATAAAAGTGTTCAAGGAAAATTCTTTTCCATTCCAAAGTTTAGTTAGTCGCTAATGTTGATGGTGGTAGAGGCAGGGGGAGGGGTACTAGTTAGCACCTGGTTGCACACAGACGGAATGGACTCAGAAAGGTTGCAAACCACTGCCATAGTGGGCCAGAGAGATGGAAGTCAGAGGGGTACGAGATCCAGCCTGTAGGGCAGATGAAGAAGAACAGACCACAGGAGATTTGTAATCTCGGGTATGCACACTTGTGTGTTGTTTTAGGTAATCTTGGAGAAGGAGAAGAGCGTTCGTTTTTTGTGGCCTCGATGTAATTATACAGTGACCTAGGGCTTAGATACTACTGCAGTACAGCCACGTTCATCAGGTTGCATATCCCAACAGATGCCAACTCAATGTAAATAACAACAGGTTTACAGGCTGGATTGCGGAAGAATCCACTCAGACTGGCGGCACCAGAGTCGCCGCACGATTTTTCCTTTTATTTTATTTTATTTATTTATTTATTTTTTTTTTTTTTTTAGCTCTTGAAATTTTCTTTTCCTGTTAGTTCAGAAGGAAGAAGGAAGGAAGGTTAAGGTTTAAAATCCCGACGAAATCGAGGTCTTTGGAGAAACGAACGATTGAGAGAGTACATTACAACACAGCCGGCCGGTGTGGCCGGTGTGGCAGTCTGGAACCGCGTGACCGCTACGGTCGCAGGTTCGAATCCTGCCTCGGGCATGGATGTGTGTGATGTCCTTAGGTTAGTTCTAAGTTCCAGGGGACTGATGACCACAGTAGTTAAGTCCCATTGTGTTCAGAGTCATTTCAACCAGTTTTTTACAACACACGGTGACTGCGCCACAAAAAATTGCTTATTCAATGTCCTGAGAGTCTCACAATAGACTTCAGGCTTCATAATTTGACCACGAGAGAGAGGACATCGAACAGAATACCTCAGAGTCCTAGAAGATCGTAGCCACACCTTTACCAGCTGAGCGTACTCTTTTGAACTTCTTCTCTGAAGGAGACATTGTGAGGAGTCACTCCATGGACTGTCGTTTTGTTTAAGGCTCAAAGTGGTGAATCCATGTTTCATTGCCTGCGGCAGTGCTTGACAAGAAATCGTCACCATCGGCCTCATAACGAGTAAGCAATTCGGCCCAAATATTCCTTCTGTCCTCTTATGCTCTTTAGTTAGGATCTGAGGAACACAGCAGACACAAACCTTACAAAAACGCTAAATGGTAGACAAGTGGATAAGCAGTACCAGCAGAGATGGTAAGCTGAGGACTGAGTTGCATAGTGGTTACTCGCGGATCAGCTGTGCGAGTCCGACTGCGCGAGGGAAATCACGTTTGCTTCTCTTAGTTCCGTTGGCGCTTCGCCTAGGGACTTACCGTGCTTTTATCGAACGAACGAGTTTCGGTAGATATTCTGTAAATGCCTGTGAATATTTGTGACGGTCTCGTTTTCCATCAAAAGAAGTTCAATAACTCCTCTTTGTTGGAACGTATCTTTGCTGCAGACGCCATTTTGAAGACTGGTTATAGCGCTGCCATCTACCGGGAGTTACTGGAAAGATATGAAATGACGCGGGAATATATAAGGATATCGGAAATCAAATTACAATTTTTTTGAACCAGAATCGAAGGAAAAAGTAATGTGCAGCATTTCCTGCTGACCACCCCTCGTAGTAGAAGTGAGTTTGGATCTCTAAAATGCCTAGACTACTAACATCCACCCGAGTCTTAGCTTGATAGATTTCAGCTTATAATTATTTGTACTGGCACCAGACTTCGAGAGTCTCACCATTACTGTGGAAGTGTCAGAAAAGATGTCATAACGCTAATTCATGAACATGTAAGGTATCTCTCTTGTACACCAGTGAAGAACGTATCATTGATGTTTCTGTGTAGAATTGTTGAACCCCTAAATTGGCGGATACTTGAAAAAAGACCGATATTAAACTGAACAGCCAAATGTCATGGAAAGAGTTGTTCCATTTGAAGATGTGCCGTCTGTTGCACCAGAATGTTGCGGATTGATGCGTGTAGATACTATACTTGAGCAGCATGTTGTAGTTTGCCGATAAACTGAATAGAGAGCAGCGCTTTTAGTGGGGGAAGTTGCCTCTCCCGCATGAACGTTACTGCTACCGTGCAGGATGACTAAGAAACAGTTCCCTTCTGGCAGTACGGTGCTGCATATAGTGATTTATGTACATTCTGATCGTATGCGTTTCGTGCTTTTCTTGTTTTAGTTACTACCGTCAACCCCGTTTTCCTATTGAATCGAAATCCCGTGAGCACTTTATGTATGATCAAGGCGTGGAAAATTTGACCTTATGCTTCTAAGCGAGAAAAAGTTTAGAAATGGTTTGAAATCATGCTTAAAGTTTATTGGAAGTTGCTATGTGCTCTCGTTACTCTATGAATATAATCTGGGTAACGTGTGCGGCCACTGGAGCAGATGAGCTGGGTTGCAAGTGCTAAATTCCTAGTCTGTTCCGACCCCCTGAGTGCCCTTCATTCTCTACAGCGCGTGTACCAGCGCGTATACCAGCGCGTGTAGTCCCGAGTAAGGACACCTCCCTCCACCTACAACGGCTGGGGAATAAAGTGTCTTTCTGCTGAGTGCCAGGGCACGTGGGTATCAAAGAGAACCGAAAGGGTGGAGGTAGCAACCAAGAAGGCGTCTCGTGATCCTCAGATACTTCAATGTACCATCCCCCTACATGCTAGCGCCTCGCTGTTGAGGTACAGAGTCATGCGTCGACACACAATTGAAAAATTACCTTAAGCTACTGTAGGTTATCATAAGTAAGCGTAAACTACGGTAATTTTCCTAGTAGCCTTGGTCAGTTAAGATCGTGCCCACATTACCTGTACAGTAGGTGTGTTGTATACCTATCGGGCGTTACCCCCACAGCGATCATTTTGTTTACGTATTCGATCAGTGATTCGCCAAGAAACTGGAAGCAGTGAACCGTGTAGAAACTGAGTGAAGATATATAAAATGTCGCCGTACCTACGAAAATTTCTGTTCTACATAGGTATTTTCCTATCTGTTACTTAAAAACAAATAATACTTAAAGAAAAACTGAAATGGTAAACTTTTAATTCAGGTTTTATTCGAAAATCATTGATTTTTAAGGTGGACAGATGGATGTTGTAGTAAAAATAAAAAAAAAACAGTACGAATTAATCGTATAGCGCTAAAAACGCGATTTCCTAATAAAGGTGAAATTAAAAAAAAGAAAGAAAACATACAGAAATATAACAAAACTTCGCTTCAGTATTCGTCGAAATTGTATAAAACATGGTTCTGTTATTCATAATTAACTTCCGCATTCGTCAGTAATGACAGGAAACTCTTGCCTTTGAACATGATGAAGAACGTTATTGAGTACAAAATAACAACAATAATTACACAGGTTTCTTTATGTTCGTGCACGTAAACTGCGCTTGTATGAAAAGTAATTGCATTACATACATAAAAGGACAGAAGTTGCGCGATGAGCCAGCCGGAGTAGCCGTGCGGTTTTAGGCGCTACAGTCTGGAACCGCGAGACCGCTACGGTCGCAGGTTCGAATCCTGCCTCGGGCATGAATGTGTGTGATGTCCTTAGGTTAGTTAGGTTTAAGTAGTTCTATGTTCTAGGGGACTGATGATCCCAGAAGTTGAGTCCCATAGTGCCCAGAGCCATTTTGCGCGATGAATTAATTTTTTTACTTATAAAATGCAGTTTTTATTCCGTAAACATATAAAATTCACACGGGCTAACACTGAATCATGTGTGGTTCTAATTATTTGCAAAGCAAACAACCAAAGAAAGAGAGAGAAGTCGTCGCCTCCCAGTTCCTATCTTTCACTTTCCCTACCACTGCTACCAATTCTACCGGTAGTCCTACTATTTACCACATCATTTACATGCTGTACCAAAACTACCAAAGGCAACTGTTCGTCGGTGAGGAAAAGAGTGGCTGGAAGTGACAGATGAGACGCTGCGTCTCGTATAGTCCACGTCGCGGTGGTGGGGCACCTCCTTCCAGCCTCGCGGGCGGGATGAGGTCCTCTTTACTCGTCTTCGCATAGCCCACAGCCCAACGATGCATGGATTCTTGCTTCGGCGAAAGGACGCTCCAATGTGTTGTGCTTCTGGCGCAGAGATCACAGATTGCCACATTTTACTACACTCCTGGAAATGGAAAAAAGAACACATTGACACCGGTGTGTCGGACCCACCATACTTGCTCCTGACACTGCGAGAGGGCTATACAAGCAATGATCACACGCACGGCACAGCGGACACACCAGGAACCGCGGCCGTCGAATGGCGCTAGCTGCGCAGCATTTGTGCACCGCCGCCGTCAGTGTCAGCCAGTTTGCCGTGGCATACGGAGCTCCATCGCAGTCTTTAACACTGGTAGCACGCCGCGACAGCGTGGACGTGAACCGTATGTGCAGTTGACGGACTTTGAGCGAGGGCGTATAGTGGGCATGCGGGAGGCCGGGTGGACGTACCGCCGAATTGCTCAACACGTGGGGCGTGAGGTCTCCACAGTACATCGATGTTGTCGCCAGTGGTCGGCGGAAGGTGCACGTGCCCGTCGACCTGGGACCGGACCGCAGCGACGCACGGATGCACGCCAAGACCGTAGGATCCTACGCAGTGCCGTAGGGGACCGCACCGCCACTTCCCAGCAAATTAGGGACACTGTTGCTCCTGGGGTATCGGCGAGGACCATTCGCAACCGTCTCCATGAAGCTGGGCTACGGTCCCGCACACCGTTAGGCCGTCTTCCGCCCACGCCCCAACATCGTGCAACCCGCCTCCAGTGGTGTCGCGACAGGCGTGAATGGAGGGACGAATGGAGACGTGTCGTCTTCAGCGATGAGAGTCGCTTCTGCCTTGGTGCCAATGATGGTCGTATGCGTGTTTGGCGCCGTGCAGGTGAGCGCCACAATCAGGACTGCATACGACCGAGGCACACAGGGCCAACACCCGGCAGCATAGTGTGGGGAGCTATCTCCCACACAGGCCGTACACCACTGGTGATCGTCGAGGGGACACTGAATAGTGCACGGTACATCCAAACCGTCATCGAACCCATCGTTCTACCATTCCTAGACCGGCAAGGGAACTTGCTGTTCCAACAGGACAATGCACGTCCGCATGTACCCCGTGCCACCCAACGTGCTCTAGAAGGTGTAAGTCAACTACCCTGGCCAGCAAGATCTCCGGATCTGTCCCCCATTGAGCATGTTTGGGACTGGATGAAGCGTCGTCTCACGCGGTCTGCACGTCCAGCACGAACGCTGGTCCAACTGAGGCGCCAGGTGGAAGTGGCATGGCAAGCCGTTCCACAGGACTACATCCAGCATCCCTACGATCGTCTCCATGGGAGAATAGCAGCCTGCATTGCTGCGAAAGGTGGATATACACTGTACTAGTGCCGACATTGTGCATGCTCTGTTGCCTGTGTCTATGTGCCTGTGGTTCTGTCAGTGTGATCATGTGATGTATCTGACCCCAGGAATGTGTCAATAAAGTTTCCCCTTCCTGGGACAATGAATTCACGGTGTTCTTATTTCAATTTCCAGGAGTGTATATTGTGTTTTATGTGCCGACAGATTTGTCCTCTATTTTAACTGACAGTCAGGCGAATGTGCTAAGAGTTCTAAGATTTTGCGAATTGTCCGACTTGTTCCCTAAAATTCTACGGCGTTTTTAAGGGAATATCTGCGTTTTTCGTAAGTGATCAGCCAACCACATATTCCTGTGAATCTATTTCACTTTTCCTCTTGTCTCACTTAGATTTACTTAACAGTTTTAGTTCGTCTGAACAATTTTAACTCTATGTTCCAAGATTAGAGCTAGTCTGATTGTACGGGTGATCACGGGTGAAATTGGGGCACAGTGAATGCCATTCTACCTGGGGTGAGAGTGAATGCAATTTTATCTCAGACTGCTTTTTTTTCTCTCTTTTCTCTCATTTTCTCCGTTTTAATCACACTCGTTCCTACCACTGTGATATGGGCGCTGATAACCGCGCCGTTGAGCGCCCCTACTCACAAACACGCACGCTTTAAACAAAAGCAAGTTTTCCACGCATCTCAGTGTTTACGACAACATGCCTCCTGAACTATGAGTCGTGCAATGATATGATTTTGCAGGTACTCAGCGATATTTGTAGATATCGCTTGGAAAGTGTGTTGCGAACAGAGTCAGTAGTGAAGAAGTAATAAATTAAAACGTCATGTCTGATGATCAGGTTTTACTGCGCGGCATTCTAAGCAGAAGCAAGTTTTTCACGCATGTAAATGTCTATGGTCTATCTCCTGAATTATATATCCTACAAAGATATAATTTTGCAGTTACTGTGATATATACGGATACTGCCTGCAAACGATGTTGCGAGTGGTGTCGGTAATAAAGAAATAATAAATTAAAACGTCATATCTGAAGCAAATGTTTTACTCATGAACAGCGCAAATGTAGTAAGCCATAAAGTTTTTCCCTTTAATCATTTTGTGGGGGATTGCAGAGAGAAAAAATTTAGGAAGAGTTTGGAATTATGTCTAAAGATTGTTGAAAGTCGCTAGGTGCTCACATTCTAAAATACCGGATGAATATAATCTGGGTATTTGCGCGCCGTCGTTACGCTGCCTCAACACGAACACACAGTTTATAACTGTAATACTTGCCTTATTGTGTTAAACTTTTAACATAAGATTATTCCTCTTAATGAGTACGTTATGACACCATTTTATATTCTTAAGAGCGGTCAATAATTACGCGAAATATTGAAATTCAAATTGTTGTTAACCCTGGAAGATATTATACAGGCAGCCAGCAGCTCGTACTAAAATATGGTTTTTCGTAATGTTTTAAAGCTGAAAAAACTGCGACCCGTCACTGTTGTATGATAATATATTTAATTCTACCAGTTGCAGGATGGTTTGCCCAACTTCAGACAGGGGTTTAGGTTTGGCCGAAACGTGTCGGTTTGATTGCGAGATGGAGAAACCGACGAATGAGTAAGAAAAACAGCTTGGTTCCAGAATGAGATTTTCACTCTGCAGCGGAGTGTGCGCTGATATGAAACTTCCTGGCAGATTAAAACTGTGTGCCCGACCAAGACTCGAACCCGGGACCTTTGCCTTTTTCAGGAGTGTTAGTTCTGCATGGTTCGCAGGAGAGCTTCTGTAAAGTTTGGAAGGTAGGAGACGAGATACTGGCAGAAGTAAAGCTGTGAGTACGGGGCGTGAGTCGTGCTTCGGTAGCTCAGATGGTAGAGCACTTGCCCGCGAAAGGCAAAGGTCCCGAGTTCGAGTCTCTGTCGGGCACACAGTTTTAATCTGCCAGGAAGTTTCATAACAGCTTGGTTGTGTGATTGATCTGTAGCTTAGACCGAGGTCTAGGTTAGGTTGGAATGCGCCAGTTTGTTTACGAGTTTGCGAAGCCACCGAATATGAAAGATAAACCTAAGTGAAGTTCCTGGGGTTTGCGCAGACAATATAATTATCATCGCATTTCGTATCTCCACACTAATTTTATTCTGCACAATGACACAAACTCGGCTTTGGCAGCCAATGACTGAAATTACATCCAAAGCTTTTCCGCGATTTTTGACCACTCATTGTAGATAATGAAGAGAAAATTTAAAAGAGCCAGGAAATAGTGTCCGAACCACATGTGTGAGCTTTGTGGATACGAGAATACTTTAATTACGGCTCGTACAGAAGCGAAATAGCTCGCTTTGTCCGTACGTGATAAGAGAAGTTTCTGCGATCAGGAGTGATACAATAGAGAATGGAATCTACGGTGAGCTGTCACGCGGAAATGCGTATTTAATGAGGCTCGGACATAGAGTTTGGCGCCCGCTACGGTTCTCCCGTTTCTTTTGCGCACCCAAACAGCGCAGCTGCCGTTAGCTAAGCACGACTGCCGGGCATCCGGAAGGCTAATTGCCGGCGCAGCAGCGGGGACCCCGGCGCTGGACGTGGGAGCGTGGCCTGCGTCCCGGACCACTCCACTCCCCCCTCCCCGCCCTCCCGCAACTGCCGTGACGTCACAAGCTGAGCATGGGACGGGGCAAACACCTCGCGTTGGCCAGCGCCAATCACAACCGGAGGCCTCCGGAGGATATCAGCTGACGAATAGAACCCTTGGTACCGTGTGTACCCGGCGATGTCTATCGCTTTACGTACCACGCCCTTTATGCATTGCGCTCACCAAGATTACACTTTGCCTCAAATGGGTTTTCCCGTAAATATATATTCCAATACCGCTTCTGGATGCTCATGTACGCGCCCCAATATCGAGTCTTTTTGCGTGGCCCTTATCCGGAACACACACACACACACACACACACACACACACACACACACACACACCACAATTTATCCGTAATATATGGAATGTTTTTAAGAGCGTGACTGCATTGTAAATTTATGAAATAATTTCTGCTGACTAAGGTCATTTGCTACACGAAGCGTTTCAGCAGCATGCTGCTATCATCAGGAGCATTCCAGTTACACTACTGGCCATTAAAATTGCTACACCAAGAAGATGACGTGCTAGAGACGCGAAATTTAACCGACAGGAAGAAGATGCTATATTATGCAAATGATTAGCTTTTCAGAGCATTCACACAAGGTTGGTGCCGGTGTCGCCACCTACAACGTGCTGACATGAGGAAAGTTTCCAACTGATTTCTCATACACAAACAGCAGCAGACCGGCGTTGTCTGGTGAAACGTTGTTGTGATGCCTCGTGTAAGGAGGAGAAATGCGTACCACCACGTTACCGGCTTTGATATAGGTCGGATTGTAGCCTATCGAGATTGCGGTTTATCGTATCGCGACATCGCTGCTCGCTTTGGTCAAGATCCAATGACTCTTAGCGGAATATGGAATCGGTGGGTTCAGAAGGGTAATACGGAACGCCGTGCTGGATCCCAACGGCCTCTATCACTAGCAGTCGTGATTACAGGCATCTTATCCGCATGGCTGTAACGGATCGTGCAGCCACGTCTCGATCCCTGAGTCAACAGATAGGGACGTTTGCAAGACAACAGCCATCTGCACGAACAGTTCGATGACGTTTTCAACAGCATGGACTATCAGCTCGGAGACCATGGTTACCGTTACCCTTGTCGCTGCATCACAGACAGGAGCGCCTGCGATGGTGTACGAAACGACGAACTTGGGTGCCCGCACGGCAAAACGTCATTTTTTCGGATGAATCCAGGTTCTGTTTACAGCATCATGATGGTCGCATCCGTGTTTGGCGACATCGCGCTGAACGCACATTGGAAGCATGTATTCGTCATCGCCATACTGGCGTATCAACCGGCGTGATGGTATGCGGTGCCATTGGTTACACGTCTCGGTCACCTCTTGTTCGCATTGACGGCACTTTGTACAGTGGACGTTACATTTCAGATGTGTTAAGACCCGTGGCTCTACCCTTCATTCGATCCCTGCGAAACCCTACATTTCAGCAGGATAATGCACGACCGCATGTTGCAGGTCCTGTACGGGACTTTCTGGATACAGAAAATTTTAGACTGCTGCCCTGGCCAGTACATTCTTCAGATCTCTCACCAACTGAAAACGTCTGGTCAATGGTGGCCGAGCAACTGACTCGTCACAATACGCCAGTCACTACTCTCGATGAGCCGGCCGGCGTGGCCGAGCGGTTCTAGGCGCTTCAGTCTGGAACGCGCGACCGCTACGGTCGCAGATTCGAATCCTGCCTCGGGCATGGCTGTGTGTGATGTCCTTAGGTTAGTTAGGTTTAAGTAGTTCTAAGTTCTAAGGGACTGATTACCTCAGATGTTAAGTCCCATAGTGCTCAGAACCATTTGAACCATTTTTGAACTACTCTCTATGAACTGTGGTATCGTGTTGAAGCTGCATGGGCAGCTGTACCTGTACACGCCATCCTAGCTCTGTTTGACTGAATGCCGTTATGATGGAAGTTATTATGGCCAGAGGTAGGTGTTCTGGGTACTGATTTCTCAGGATCTATGCACCTAAATTCCGTGAAAATGTAATCACATGTCAGTTCGAGTATAATATATTTGTCCAATGAATACCCATTTATCATCTGCATTTCTTCTTGGTGTAGCAATTTTAATGGCCAGTAGTGTACATGCACATTCGAATTAGTAAACCTGGAAGGATGAATTAGTACATTTGGAAAGACGTCGTCGATTTTGATCCGATGACGGCACCTGCCATCTGGCAGACAGTAAATGCTCTGATACTGTCTTCGACGTCGTCCTCCAGTTATAGAGTACTGGCAAAGCTACCAGAGTGACACCTGTGTCTACTCTTTAATACGCAATGCTAACAGCCAGAAGGCTTAGTTTGGAGCAGACGTGTGAAGCAAGCAGGTAACCACGCCACAGAGATGCACCCGTGCTCCCTACATCGAACTGAGCTAGTTTGAAAGTTGTGGTCTTCCGAGTGAGGGATGGTCCTTTCGGAGAATTGCCACATAACTTGGACGTGCTGCGTCAGTTCAGCAACGATGCTGATATCAGCGGTTAACGCGAGCATTGTTCCATCCATAGACGAAGTTCTGGAAGTCCAAGCAGCACAAACGTCCGCCAGGATCTTCCTCTTGTCAGGGCAGCAGTGGCCGATAGTACAGCTACCACATAACAGAGAAGGATGCTTGTGAGCCCAGAAGTGTCAACACGAACTGTAGCGAACCGCCGGCCGAAGTGGCCGTGCGGTTAAAGGCGCTGCAGTCTGGAGCCGCAAGACCGCTACGGTCGCAGGTTCGAATCCTGTCTCGGGCATGGATGTTTGTGATGTCCTTAGGTTAGTTAGGTTTAAGTAGTTCTAAGTTCTAGGGGACTGATGACCACAGCAGTTGAGTCCCATAGTGCTCAGAGCCATTTGAACCATTTTTGTAGCGAACCAGTTATTAGCAGTGCGACTACGGGCACGCGCACACATCTAGCCCGTCTTCCACTCACGCCACAGCACACGTGGATAGCTCGACTGGTGCCTTCAGATGATTACTTGGAAGATGGATTGGCGGGCTGCGGTCTTCTGCAATGAAAGAAGATTCTGCCTGTACACAAGTGACGATTGTTTGCGTGTACAACGTAGACGTGGTGAGCGCTGTTTCGTTGAGTGCTTTCGTCCAAGACACACTGGCCTCATCACATGTCGTATGGTCCAGGTAGCAGTAAGCTACAACAGTCGTTCACCTTTGGTTTTTCTGGAGGGGACGCTAAAGAGCGCTCGGTACGTGCAGAATGTTGTTAGACCCGTTTCTATTCTTTTTTTTTCTTTTTTTTTGCCGTTCTCGCAACAGGAAGGTGATGTTTCAACTGGATAATGCTCGCTGCACACTGCCCGCCGAACTCAACGTGCTCTGCAAAGCGTGCAGCACGTGACTTCTCTGGCCAGCACGATCTCCAGACTTATCTCCATCGAGCACCTGTGGGATCTGATAGGACGAGAAGTGACTCTTGTGACTCGTCAACGAACAACTGTCACAGAACTGCGTGAACAGTCGAGCAGGCGTGGAGTAACCTATCATAAAGCAGTATTCGCCGTCTGCACGGTCGACTGCATGCTAGAATCAGCACCTGCATGGCGGCCCATGGAGGCTACACTGCCAAGTACGAACATGCGTGTTTCAGCATGGTCGATACCTGGTACCTCTTGTAAGTAGGCTGCTTAGGTTTTTATGTTGGTAACGCCACGTAGCGCTATGTATGAAAATCACTGACTGCGTTGTGTACAGTTTGTGGCTGGTTTGCATTGTTGCAATATTCTAGTGTTGGGCAGGTGGAGGTGAGACGCCAGCAGTGGTGGATGTGGGGGGAGAGATAGCGTTTTGAGAGCGCATGATCTGGACGTGTGTCCATCAGAGACAGTAAATTTGTAAGACTGGATGTCATGAACTGATATATATATATATGATGACTTTTGAATATTATTAAGGTAAACACATTGTTTGTTCTTTATCAAAATCTTTCATTTGCTAACTATGGCTATCAGTAGTTAGTGCCTTCAGTAGTTAGAATCTTTTATTTAGCTGGCAGTATTGGCGCTCGCTGTATTCCAGTAGTTCGAGTAATGAAGCTTTTTGTGAGGTAAGTGATTCATGAAAGGTATAGGTTATTGTTAGTCAGGGCCATTCTTTTGTAGGGATTTTTGAAAGTCAGATTGCGTTGCGCTAAAAATATTGTGTGTCAGTTTAGTGTTGATCAGAATAGGTAAAGAGCGAAATTTCTGAGTACGTTTAGTTTTGCTCAGCTGTTTGAAAACCAAATAACATAGCGGTTTATCAGCACAGTAGTTCATTAATTTTTCTAAGGGGACGTTTCACTCTGAACCACCTGTGCTACTGATCTGTATATCTAATCATTTCTTGTGCTCCATACGCGCTATTGCAGCAATAAATCTTGAGCGAATCAGAAACCTCTAAAGGGGGTGTACTAAATTTTCCGGCGGTATATCAATCTGAATTGTGATTAGGTTCTTTAGCTGTATGTATCCTTCAGGTTATGTGTCGAAACAAAATTCCGTACAGAAAGATACATATATTTTAGTATGTACGTTAAAGGATTTGCATGTTTCGATCATTTCATTAGTGCATTTACTTATGCTTTTGGTTGAATTTAGTTGCTGGCACACTTTCACATGCAGGTGTTTACGTCACTCCAGAGAGTCTTACCTGCTAAGATAAAATAGGTTCAAATGCCTCTTAGCACTATGGGACTTAACTTCTGAGGTCATCAGTCCCCTAGAACTTATAACTACTTATACCTAACTAACCCAAGGACATCACA
This sequence comes from Schistocerca americana, assembly GCF_021461395.2. Classification (NCBI taxonomy): domain Eukaryota; kingdom Metazoa; phylum Arthropoda; class Insecta; order Orthoptera; family Acrididae; genus Schistocerca; species Schistocerca americana. The sequence continues at coordinate 363,413,376 of NC_060124.1, read as the reverse complement.
CACATCCATGCCCGAGCCATAATTCGAAGCTGCAACCGTAGTGGTCGCGCGGTTCCAGTGTGTAGCACCTAGAACCGCTCGGCCACCCTGGCCGGAAGATAAACTTGTTTCAGCTGCTAAGATGTGCAGTGAAGATGAAATCTTTTCTATTTTGGGGTATACTGGGTCTCAGAAACAGTCTGATAAGCTAGTATGAATGTTGCAAGGTAGGTTGTGGTGAGATATGACTGTTAAGAAAAAAATTCGATACGTTACGCCATTTCCGAGTCAATTAGCATTGGAGTTAGCCAATAAAGCCTTTGCGCACGCAAATTCAAACGGCCCGTTAGAGATGGAGACGTCAACCATGTTATTCGTTTGGTTTCCTTAAACCGAACAAGAGAGAGGTACAAAAATTCGACATGGTACGGTAATTAGGTTCGAACCCGAGTCAGTGGCTGAACAGTCTCGTGCACTATCATCCGTGCTTTGAGAACAACTGATACTAATTGTCTCTGACGGACCGCTGCAATTTGCACGCCCAACGACGTTATTGGCCAACTTCAATGCTAATTAACTCAGAAACGGCACAGCTTATGGAAGTTTTTCTTAACAATTATTTCTGAGCGCAACCTACCCAGCAACACCTACAGGGTGTTACAAAAAGGTACCGCCAAACTTTCAGGAAACATTCCTCACACACAAATAAAGAAAAACTGTTATGTGGACATGTGTCCGGAAACGCTTAATTTCCATGTTACAGCTCATTTCAGTTTCTTCAGTATGTACTGTGCTTCCTCGATTCACCGCCAGTTGGCCCAATTGAAGGAAGGTAATGTTGACTTCGGTGCTTGTGTTGACATGCGACTCATTCCTCTACAGTACTAGCATCAAGCACATCAGTACGTAGCATCAACAGGTTAGTGTTCATCACGAACGTGGTTTTGCAGTCAGTGCAATGTTTACAAATGCGGAGTTGGCAGATGTCCATTTGATGTATGGATTAGCACGGGGCAATAGCCGTGGCGCGGTACGTTTGTATCGAGACAGATTTCCAGAACGAAGGTGTCCCGCCAGGAAGACTTTCGAAGCAATTGATCGGCGTCTTAGGGAGCACGGAACATTCCAGCCTATGACTCGCGACTGGGGAAGACGTAGAACGACGAGGACACCTGCAATGAACGAGGCAATTCTTCGTGCAGTTGACGATAACCCTAATGTCAGCGTCAGAGAAGTTGCTGCTGTACAAGGTAACGTTGACCACGTCACTGTATGGAGAGTGCTACGGGAGAACCAGTTGTTTCCGTACCATGTACAGCGTGTGCAGGCACTATCAGCAGCAGATTGCCCTCCACGGGTACACTTCTGCGAATGGTTCATCCAACAATCTGTCAATCCTCATTTCAGTGCAAATGTTCTCTTTACGGATGAGGCTTCATTCCAACGTGATCAAATTGTAAATTTGCACAATCAACATGTGTGGGCTGACGAGAATCCGCACGCGATTGTGCAATCACGTCATCAACACAGATTTTCTGTGAACGTTTGTGCAGGCATTGTCGGTGATGTCCTGATTGGGCCCCATGTTCTTCCACCTGCGCTCAGTGGAGCACGTTATCATGATTTCATACGGGATACTCTACCTGTGCTGCTAGAACATGGCCGGCCGTGGTGGGCGAGCGGTTCTAGGCGCTTCAGTCGGGAACCGCGCGACGGTTACGGTCGCAGGTTCGAATCCTGCCTCGGGCATGGATGTGTGTGATGTCCTTAGGTTAGTTAGGTTTAAGTAGTTCTAAGTTCTAGGGGACTTATGACCCCAGATGTTAAGTCCCATAGTGCTCAGAGCCATTTGAACCATTTTTTTGCTAGAACATGTACCTTTACAAGTACGACACAACATGTGGTTCATGCACGATGGAGCTCCTGCACATTTCAGTCGAAGTGTTGGTACGCGTCTCAACAACAGATTCGATGACGGATGGATTGGTAGAGGCGGACCAATTCCATAGCCTCCACGCTCTCCTGACCTCAACCCTCTTGACTTTCATTTATGGGGGCATTTGAAAGCTCTTGTCTACGCAACCCCGGTACCAAATGTAGAGACTCTTCGTGCTCGTATTGTGGACGGCTGTGATACAATACGCCATTCTCCAGGGCTGCATCAGTGCATCAGGGATTCCATGCGACTGAGGGTGGATGCATGTATCGTCGCTAACGGAGGACACTTCGAACATTTCCCGTAACAAAGTGTTTTAAGTCACGCTGGTACGTTCTGTTGCTGTGTGTTTCCATTCCATGATTAATGTGATTTGAAGAGAAGTAAGCGTTTCCGGACACATGTCCACATAACATATTTTCTTTCTTTGTGTGTGAGGAAAGGTTCCTGAAAGTTTGTAACACCCTGTATACAAGCTTTTCAGACTGTTTCTGACTTGCCGGTATATGTCAAGACATACGTTAGGTAATACGATAATACGGTAAAGAAAATGTTTTGTTGTTAAAGACAATATTTTCAATGAGATAAGCATTCAATATTAATATTGTTACTTTCTCTCTTATCATTTAGTAACATGTTACCATGTACTGTGCTACGAATGAAAATTTCTAATTCTTCATATATGTCCAGTCAGGAATAAAAAAACGGCTCTGAGCACTATGGGACTTAACATCTAAGGTCATCAGTCCCCTAGACTTAGAACTACTTAAACCTAACTAACCTAAGGACATCACACACATCCATGCCCGAGGCAGGATTCGAACCTGCGACCGTAGCGGTCGCGCGGTTCCAGACTGAAGCACCTAGAACCACTCGGCTACAGCGGCCGGCCCAGTCAGGAATACATTCCTGAAGTTTGTCGGATTTATTAATGTTCACCCTGTATACAATTAAAGAAAAAAGGTTTCATCTTCACTGTATATTACTGTATTAGCAATCGAAACTAGTTTACCATAACAGTTAAAACTCTTTGGAATGATGAAACAATTATATGTGAAAGTGTTAAGCTGTGATGTGTTTGTCACTGTTCTCTGTGTGCCAGACAACTATATTTCCGACAAAGATGTAAGTAAACGCACTAAGGAAATGATCTAAGCATGCAAGTCACTTAATGTACATACCACAATATACACTCCTGGAAATTGAAATAAGAACACCGTTAAATCATTGTCCCAGGAAGGGGAAACTTTATTGACACATTCCTGGGGTCAGATACATCACATGATCACACTGACAGAACCACAGGCACATAGACACAGGCAACAGAGCATGCACAATGTCGGCACTAGTACAGTGTATATCCACCTTTCGCAGCAATGCAGGCTGCTATTCTCCCATGGAGACGATCGTAGAGATGCTGGATGTAGTCCTGTGGAACGGCTTGCCATGCCATTTCCACCTGGCGCCTCAGTTGGACCAGCGTTCGTGCTGGACGTGTAGACCGCGTGAGACGACGCTTCATCCAGTCCCAAACATGCTCAATGGAGGACAGATCCGGAGATCTTGCTGGCCAGGGTAGTTGGCTTACACCTTCTAGAGCACGTTGGGTGGCACGGGATACATGCGGACGTGCATTGTCCTGTTGGAACAGCAAGTTCCCTTGCCGGTCTAGGAATGGTAGAACGATGGGTTCGATGACGGTTTGGATGTACCGTGCACTATTCAGTGTCCCCTCGACGATCACCAGTGGTGTACGGCCAGTGTAGGAGATCGCTCCCCACACCATGATGCCGGGTGTTGGCCCTGTGTGCCTCGGTCGTATGCAGTCCTGATTGTGGCGCTCACCTGCACGGCGCCAAACACGCATACGACCATCATTGGCACCAAGGCAGAAGCGACTCTCATCGCTGAAGACGACACGTCTCCATTCGTCCCTCCATTCACGCCTGTCGCGACACCACTGGAGGCGGGCTGCACGATGTTGGGGCGTGAGCGGAAGACGGCCTAACGGTGTGCGGGACCGTAGCCCAGCTTCATGGAGACGGTTGCGAATGGTCCTCGCCGATACCCCAGGAGCAACAGTGTCCCTAATTTGCTGGGAAGTGGCGGTGCGGTCCCCTACGGCACTGCGTAGGATCCTACGGTCTTGGCGTGCATCCGTGCGTCGCTGCGGTCCGGTCCCAGGTCGACGGGCACGTGCACCTTCCGCCGACCACTGGCGACAACATCGATGTACTGTGGAGACCTCACGCCCCACGTGTTGAGCAATTCGGCGGTACGTCCACCCGGCCTCCCGCATGCCCACTATACGCCCTCGCTCAAAGTCCGTCAACTGCACATACGGTTCACGTCCACGCTGTCGCGGCATGCTACCAGTGTTAAAGACTGCGATGGAGCTCCGTATGCCACGGCAAACTGGCTGACACTGACGGCGGCGGTGCACAAATGCTGCGCAGCTAGCGCCATTCGACGGCCAACACCGCGGTTCCTGGTGTGTCCGCTGTGCCGTGCGTGTGATCATTGCTTGTACAGCCCTCTCGCAGTGTCGGGAGCAAGTATGGTAGGTCTGACACACCGGTGTCAATGTGTTCTTTTTTCCATTTCCAGGAGTGTATGTATTTTTCTGTACAGGATTCTGCTTCGACATACAATTTCACCGGCACGTACAGCAAATGGACTTAATCAGAGTTCAGATTAATGTATTGTACATGTAGCTAGGATGCACCTGATAATGGCAGAATGCTGCCGAAACATGTCGTCTTAATGAAATATTGGTTAAAAAGCGACTGTTAGCAGTAGAAATTATTCCACAAATATACGTACATATTCAGTGTTACGCTGGATCTCGAGAACTTTGCGGCCGTAAATGATTGTTGGTGAATTACGCAACTAACCCCAAATACTTCTAAAATGCTTTATTTCAGTCCCATAACTGGTTCAGGTATCCATGCACATCTTCAGATGGCCAATGTTTCCAAGTACGTTAGTGCTGTTGATGAAAACATTAATGTAATTGCAGACGTTAGCCATCCGAAAACGGGCATCAATGCCTGAAACTGGTTACGGCACTGAAACAAAGCATTTCAAAAGTATTTGTGGCTGCCTGCGTTGTTCACTAAGAATATACATATTTGTTTTGTAACCGCAAAACGCGCTTTTCATTATGCAGTATAACGTTTATTTACATTCCAGACGAATTTCGACTATTATTTTAATGGTATCTCCAGTGCATTTGTTCTGTAAAATACATTTCTGGTATACTTAGAGATTCGAAAAAGTTCACATCAGAGTTTGAACACGTATTAAATATTACATACAGCTGTTGGTTTGACTGTCCAAAATCTGTTTCCTCTCATCTGGTCATAAGTCACAGGGCGCTGGTGAAACCAACTAGACGACTGTGGCATATCTTATACCCGTCTCTCTGACACGATGAAGTCACCCTGGCCGGCCGAAGTGGCCGTGCGGTTCTAGGCGCTATAGTCTGGAACCGAGAGACCGCTACGGTCGCAGGTTCGAATCCTGCCTCGGGCATGGATGTGTGTGATGTCCTTAGGTTAGTTACGTTTAATTAGTTCTAAGTTCTAGGCGACTGATGACCTCAGAAGTTAGGTCGCATAGTGCTCAGAGCGATTTGAACCATTTTTTTTTTTTTTTTTTTTGAAGTCACCCTACCCTGTTTCTGAATATGACACTGTCCATTAGCAGATGACTTCCTATTCTGCGAAGAAGATGACCCAGTCTGTGATGTCTGTGGCATACCACTCACTATAAGCCATGTTTCATTAGAGTGCATTTTACAATCGGATCAGAGGGCAGCGGCTATTGTTAGTGGTGATTTGCACTTAGTTTTAGCAGATAATGAGACGAATATAACAAAACTTTGAAAATTCTATGCTTTGTGTGGATTTCAGAATGGCTGGTTCATCCATTACTGACAAGTGACCAGCCTGTCATAATTATATGATAACGCTTTAATCACTTCTTTGTTGGATCTAACTCTCTTTTGAGCCATTACATAACTTTAAAAATGCACGCGCGCGCGCCTGTGTGTGTGTGTGTGTGTGTGTGTGTGTGTGTGTATGTCATCCACACCAAAGTACTTTAGAGACATTATTTTATTTTTTATTCCTGTACAGTATTCTTTTACTGTGAGCCAATTTAACGAAACGTCTCACTATACATTGCGCTGCAAAATTTAAGAACGAGGCAGATAAAGTAACGCAAAATATTAACTAGGTGCAAATGTATGAAAGTGCGGGAGTACGTTGCCAGAGGTCTTTCAGTCGTGCACAGAGCGCTGGACGTTATATGGCCTGAGCTCAGAATGACTGTATGCTAAATGCCTACCCCTCCCCCTCCCCCAAACCCTTCTCGTAACCAACACGAGATAGTTGAAGGAACGGGAAACGACACAGTGTCAACCAGTGAACAGTAAGGTTCACTGTGGTGCAGTTATTCATTTCAACATGGTCCGGAGACATTTGGACAGTTCATACGAAGAAGAATATAATCAGGACACTGGAAGAAGGGCGTAGCGAGACGACTGTATCCATGGAGCAGATCCAGTCTCTCTAGTGTTTCTGGACATATCCTCCTATGGAGAGCGGTTGGAGCACGTAATGCACCCAGGAAAGTTGTAATGTTGTTGCATTAATTTGTTCTGAAAGCGGTGCTGATATTCAAGACCATAAAAGCGGGTTAAAAGCTGTGAGCTATCTGAGGAAGTTAACCTTGCATTACTGAGCAACTGTTTCACCAGGTATCCAGTCTAGCTTACCAAATTCCCAACCAGACTAACATTAATTATAATATTTTAGTAGTCATCTTACGATAACCGGTCATTTTATATATATATATATATATATATTGTAACCTCCCCACAAAAATTTATAAGAATGTAATGACAATACTTAATAGAAATGGGAGCCAAACGTAACCTCCCTGCAATTAAATTTAATGACAATAAAAGTGAGAATCGCAATCTGACTCAAATATAAGTTCTTCATAAAAACTAAAGTCCATTCAGTGATAATAATGATTCAATTAAACCGAAATATCGGTCTTTGGCCCTGTGCAAAAAATCAAAATTAAAATTCTTACCTCATTACAACACCTAGTCAAATTTCTGCTCTTGTTCTTACGCACCGCTTGGAGGAACTGCATTGCAAATAATAATATTCCTTTTTTTTTTGTAATCTAACTGAAAACTGAAACTTTTGTTTAAGGGAAGTGGAACCAAATAGTTACTTCAATAAAATGAAAATTTTATGTAAAATTGCTTTTGAAATCAAAGTTATTATTGGGGGCACTTGTTGAAAATTAGTTACAACAGTTAAACTTTACATTATCCGATGATTATCTTAATTAACCGTATACCTCATTCAGCATCTTGACCAGTGTTGTCGCCAGAGCACATCACGCAATCCCACTGGGCTGCTACCACTGACCGACCGCTCTGCATGACGACTACTGGCGTACTGCACGCCACTGAACAGAGCTACTGCTCGCGACGACTACTGACAGAGTACTGCCCTCAACTAGACAGAGCTACAGACTCGCAACGACTGACTGACAGACTGAGAACCGCTCGCAACACTCGCGCGGTCAAGCGCATACTCTCTGGTCACAGATGCTACAATACCTCGCCATCGCTGCTATGTTACATACGTGTTTCAATATATATATATATATATATATATATATATATATATATATAAAGAGAATTTAAATAAAAATAAATAAGCCAGTTTATATTTTAACATTTATTTTAACATTGATCACTGTTTCGTTAAAATTTCAGCATATTAAAGGTTAGGTTAGGTTAGTGGTGTTTAACGTCCCGTCGACAACGAGGTCATTAGAGACGGAGCGCAAGCTCGGGTTAGGGAAGGATGGGGAAGGAAAGCGGCCGTGCCCTTTCAAAGGAACCATCCCGGCATTTGCCTGAAACGATTTAGGGAAATCACGGAAAGCCTAAATCAGGATGGCCGGAGACGGGATTGAACCGTCGTCCTCCCGAATGCGAGTCCAGTGTGCTAATCAGCATATTAAACTTGATTCATAACTAAACTGGTGCCTTATTTAGGATTGTGAAAATGTGAGTTTGTAATCTTACGGAACACGTCAAATATGGAACCAAGATTGGGAGACTGCATACAACACTGCATTCATAAAATAACACACGAAGCACGTTGAAACATATGCAGGAGGAAATTAACCACAACCAACCGGTTCAGTTTTCACCCAAAGAAGTTACGTTCGTAGCCCAGTCCTGTCCATCATGAAATTACCACACACTGGTATACTAAATTCATCCCGAGCGAGGTGGCGCAGTGGTTAGCACACTGGACTCGCATTCGGGAGGACGACGGTTTATCCTGATTTAGGTTTTCTGTGATTTCCCTAAATCGCTCCAGGCAAATGCCAGGATGGTTCTTTTGAAAGGGCACGGCCGACTTCTTTCCCTAATCCGATGAGACCGATGACCTCGCTGTTTGGTCTCTTCCCCCAAACAACCCAACCAATTAAATTCATACTCTCTGTGAAATCTTCCCAAAAAGAATAGCTGAGGGCTACTTTGATGGTTACACTACCTGCTTCACGTGGTCAACTTGGTTTACACAAAGAGTGTAACTCCACAATAACTTTGAAAATTAAAATAAATTACATCGAAACACAAATTACAAAAGAAAAACCTCGAACTGGTTACTATCGTCTTACTATTAACCTGATGGGTCAAACAATTGTATAAGCACGTGGTACTGGTCTCGCAAAGTGCACCCCACGTGGGTTGAACATAAAGAAAAGTTGCTATATTGAAAAATATTGTCAAGACGAGACGTCATAATCTCACGCACATTCGCATTTAAGATTGATGATCTTAGTTAGAGTTACGGATCATCCACACGTGGTTCCACTTTACTCACAAAGTCGTGACAAAGCAACTTACTGAAGATATTCTGAACTTCACACTCGAATTACACTGCGTTGCAATTTAAGATAACATTAGATATTTTAGATCTAAACCTGAAATAAAGGTGATTAAATTTTCAGTTAGGCTGAACTTAAGAAATCCATTGTCCTACGGACTTAGCAGAGACGCACTTAGCCGGAGATCTTACCACTTCAGATGCTCGCCGCGGACCTGACTGCCTGTGGCCCTACCAAGGGTGCTTCACAGATACAAAACGGAAGTGACCAGAGAGGCAGCTTTCTACACCAACATGACAAGGGGCGGACAGGACCATACCAAGAATAGAAACCTCTTTGTTTTTATAAGGCGCAGCTACCTGTTCCGACGTTGGTCCTACTGTTCTCTAGCAGACAGGCTTGTCTGCTACCATCAAGCATGCAACTAGAAATACATCTGCTCATTCATCCTTTCACACAGAAGGGAAGGGGGGTGACAGTATCTTATCGTATACAGTATATAAAAGAAAGTGGATGTAGGTTCCGTATGAGACTGTGCGACATGAATTACATATAAACTGTGTTTTAAAGTGTAGTAGTGTGACAGATCTTTCTCGATTATGTGTAAAAGTAACACGTTCCACTGCTCAGTCTCCTCCCAGATAGTCAGAAACAGCACAGTAAATTTAGAAGTGGAATGTATGCCGTAAATGACAACAGTTTTAAGAAATTAACATGAATGGAATCCAACAGAGACCTTTCAAAGTCGTCGAATATAATTGTTTTGTTGCTTCAGGTGTTATGGTGTGGGGAGGCATAATGTTGCATGAGCACACTGACCTCCAAATCTATGAACACGGGACACTCACAACTCAGCGTTATCATGACACTGTACTCCTTCCCCATGTGCGTCTTTACAGGTGTGTAATCGACCCTGATTTCATTTTTGTGGATAACAATACGCGACCACATCGAACAGCGCCGGTGGCGGAGCTGTTAGAGCGAAAATATATTTGGCGAATGGATCGGCCTGCCTGTTCCCTCGACTTAACTCGTATCGAGTACGTGTGGGATGCGATAAGAATACGTATTTCAGCACGTCCACATGCATCAACGACCATCTAGCGGTTAGCAACTGTAATGATGGAGGAATGGAACACCTTACCACAAGAAGTCCTTACCAACCTTGTGGCCAATATGAGAACACCTTACACAGCTTGCATTCCCGACTGTGGTGATCATGCACCCTATTAAGAACTACGTCCCGCCATTTGTAATGTCCAGTGGACAATCATTAAGGGGAGGTTTACTATCTTTCGCCCGAAAAAACCATGTTCTTTGAGAATTTTTATCTCGGGATGTCTTACAGATATCAATGTCAAATTTGGTCAAAATGTTTATTGATATATTCCTCTACAAACTGGCATTTTTTCCACCGGAAATGTCGAGGAGCAAAGGCGGAAGTGCCGTCGGAACGAAACAAAATTTCGATGCAGACCTCCACGCGCGGTATGTCACAGGTCAGCCGGCTCGTCTGAAATCAAAATTGAGTTGTCGTTAGCGAAGTATATAAGATTCTTTAGGAATTGTACCTCGCTTCAGATATTTGGAGCACAGGAAACAAAATGGCGGCCATTTGAAAAAAATAGGGGTTTTTCATAGATTTTTCGACTTCGTCGGCCAAGTAAAAATATTTATAGTTAATGGATCGGAATAAAAGTGGTACAACTCCTACACAATTTAGTTACCTTCGTCGGAAACAAAGAATCATGCCAATCGGTTCAGTAGGTTTGAAGTTACCATACCGCGAGTATTTTTTTTTTAAAGTCAGTTCGAGAAAACCCGTTTGAAGTTTTGACTACACATAAATGCAATAGTATGCAACTTACGTTCAATCTGCTATTCCAGGTCCCTAAACTAGTCCTTCCCCTTCCTCATAGAGGGCGTTCTGCTCGATCTGGGCCATCCTGCGCTGCTCCAGAGCCGCTCGTACGGCCGGTGACAAGCGGTTCTCGGCCGCTTGAATGTGGTGGTCGTCCGAATGCTTGGGGTACTGCATCGAATAGAGTCGCAGGGTGACGTCCATCGTTGTCATGGTCTTCAGAATTGCTGAATACCCTTAGTTGAAGGTGCTCACTGCCAGGAAAGTCGCAGTCTCCACAGTCTTCTCATCGGAATGCAAACTAACTTCCAAACACACGCGTTCAAACTTTCATTTGAATTTTATATTTTTGCTCCCAAGCACCGGTACAATAACTCGTCCTCCGTAAGAATAAAACTGGTGCGTGATAAAGACCGATTTCAGGCAGGTGCATTTTTTTGTTCAACCGCGAATAACAAACATTTCCGTTCCGTATTCGGAAAAACCGTTTCAGGGGTGGATTCTAAACACTTTTATGGATCCAAAACTGCAATTAAAAAAAATATCGATTTTTTGAACAAAAAGATAGTAAACCTCCCCTTTAACTGTGGTGAATTCAATGTCATTATTGTCTCTGAATAAAAGAATTTCTGTCCATCTCACTACGTACTTCTTTCAGTCACCTTCTCTCTATACTGTAACAGTATATGTCACTTCCGTCCTTAATTTTTGCACACCACTATATTTTAGTAGGGCGGTAAAGAGCTCGACATTATGCACGCAAAAACTGGCAAATAATTAGTCCTTTCCTACTTCTTCGTTAGTACTGCACAATCGTTAAAACCATGGCGCTTGCTATGAAACACTGCATGTTACCTTGTCATCGGTAATAAACAATTGGCGAAGCATTAAGAAGAACGCTGCTGAGCATTGTTTGAAAACTAGCAAGTACTTTTGAGATGGGGAAAGAGCGAAAAAGTTAAACCTGATTGTCTATATGGGCATCTGAAGTATGTCTCTTAACTATTTCGTGACATCACTCGGCAACTTGTAAGGAAAAAGGAGAGGCACCTAAAGAATGCAGTACCCTATCAGAGAATGTTTTAGGCTTGACAGTAGACAGCGAATGCCATACGTTTGTTGAGTGATCATGAAGTAAAGGGTTCAGAAGAACTACGTAAAACCCAGAAAATCTTTCTGAAGATTCAAAAATCAGCACTTCAGTATTTTCCTAATTTTGTTGTCGAACATTGTAAGCCGACGTAATCCCGCAAGTGAAATAAACGTTTCCAACCACCTCTGCTGCCTTCAGTCCTGTTATCTTTTTATTTCACGCCACACTCCTCTTTCATCTTCATAAATGAAACAGTAAACCTCACGGTCTGGTGCGGCTTCACTTCTCTATCTTCTTTCACTCACAAGCAGCAGAAAGATGCATCAAGTCTGCAAAATTCGACTCCTTTTCATAAACATTACACTTTAGATAACTACTGGCAAACGGTTGACGAGCATGTCTATCGCGGAAAATTCCAAAAAGCGACATGGATTGCAGGCATTCACTTTACACTTTTGACGTTGAGCTTACTGATAGCATGTTTTTATTTTTATTTCGAGAACTGTGTCTCTACAGTTCGTGGGAGCTAAACGTTTCAAAACTTTACTGCTCAACCTGATTACCCCGTTAGCTAGTTCCACAGTATAAAATGATATTCTTTTGTTTTACGACCGCCGCCTTCCTTTTTGAAATGCTTCTCGTACGGACTACCCGCTGCAACGCGTAACTGACAGCTCAGTGTAAGTACCGTAAGGGACAGGGCGCGAACCAGTAGCGTAGCGACTGTTGAAAGACTATAAAACTGTGTTGCCACACTGAACACGCGCCTTTGTTCGCCCGGCTCCGTGGTTTGAATTCCACAGCAACTGAGCGCCACTGAACTACTGGTCGGGTGATTTGGGGATGGTGGCGCCATTTGGCTTGCGATGAGTCCAGTTATTTCTTGGTCATGCTGTTGCGAAGTTATAGCCCCCGCATTGGTAGCGTGTTCCATTTTCCTTCTCTCTTAACTTTATTGTTTATTGGCAATGACTGACAGAATCGGCAAGTTACTGTTAGAACCCGGGTTTAAATGCAAATACATGTTGCATGCACGTTTGCATGTTCTGGCCATTTGGGGAGTAAATGCATATTTCTAAGGTTTCACCGATTTAACTACATCAAATTGGATGTACAAATGATATTTTTTGACCTCAGTGCATCTATTGCAATAACTTACATAATAGCTGCTTATATTGATGTTTTTCTTATGAATAACGTCACAAGTGTGCAACATGAGTAATTTCGTGAATTTTGTTAGTCTGTAAATGTCATGGTTCCTTCAAGCACCCTAGTTCTGCTCGGTAGATGTCGGTAGAAATCAATATACTTCGTGCCAACAAATTTAAATAAAAAAAGGTTCTATTGTCGTTGAACGACGGTATCTTGTATATGATGCAGGCCAAGAAAGCAATTAAAAATTTTTTATCCTAGCCTAAAGCAAGTTACATTTGGTCATTCGCTACATCGTGTAGCAGAAACAGTGAATTTAAAATACGAGAATCTGAACACACTGATGTCCTCCAGAAACAAGGTAAATAAACGCACAACATCCAAACGTTTTATCATTGTGAAAGCATTAATTAAGTCATATGCTGACTTTTTTCCCTTTTCAGGGTATTCTTGAAAGCATCTGCACGTGTCGCAGCACTGAAAGATACATAGGTGGATTTAGCTTTGCCACGGTTATCAGATCAAACTCTGATTTTGAGTTGACAAAAAATATTGCGTGGTGGAAATATAAAAGACTTTCAACTTTATCTGCCTTTTTCTGAAATTTCTTCAATTAAGTATGCATCGGTCACTTAGTGTGATGCAGAAAGTTCGTTTCCTTTGTATAGAAATGTTTTGGCCGATATACGCACGAGCCTAAGTTAAGAAAATTCGGAGATATTGGTTGTTGTGTACTGTTTTACCGCATATTCCTATTGTCTTAATGCCTCATAGCGCTCGGTTGGTGATATGAGCCGCGTGGGATTATCCGAGCGGTCTGAGGGGCTGCAGTCATGGACTGTGCGGCTGGTCCCCGCGGATGTTCGAGTCCTCCCTTGGGCATGGGTCTGTGTGTTTGTTCTTAGGATAATTTAGGTTAAGTAGTGTGTAAGCTTGGGGACTGATGACCTTAGCAATTAAGTCCCATAAGATTTCACACACTTTGGACTTTTTTGTGATATGATACTGCAAGAATGCGTGCGTGTTTAAGGATTTCATAGTGCATGAAAATCTGGGCTCTAGTCATTATTTCGTCTGAGGTGTAGAACAACAAAAATTATTTGCAAATAGTTGTGGAACTGTGTCAAAAGTAGCCCTTCGCGTGGTTATTGCAGTGAAGAATTGGCACGATATAGGTAACTAGGTTTTCATCCAGTCTTTGTTCATATGATAATTTAATTAATGAAAATATCTAGAGTAAACTAATATACCAGCATATCGGAAAAAATCATCAATCAGCTGAAGAAAATTTGCTTCAATTTAATCATCTGAGAGCCTATGTTATTTGTGTTCTCCAAGGAGCATCAAGGAATTTTGATCACTGTTTGCTTATTGCGTTTCCCTGACGCTCTCCTGTTACTGACGACGTCAAACATGCCTCACGTAGACTACTATGTACTTTTTTCCTAAATTAACTGGTAGGTCACATACACATAAACAATCATTTTAGTGAAAATTACATGTACCGCCACATTTACCAGTCCAAACGCACTACGCCACACAAACAAATTCGTACGCAAAATACTCAGAAAAATAATTACTTCTAGCGATAGTTACTAAGAAGATTTGGCAGTAAACTACTGTCACTGTACATCTGGATCAAGCCGTGTGTAAGGAGTGTAAGACCCATTCTGAGCTTTTCATCAGAAATATTTGTAATCGATCTCGATCAATAATGTTGCTGTTGTGGCATTCTGCCCGAAGACTGCTTTGATGCTGCTCTCCACACTACTCCGTCCCGTGCAACCCTCTTCACCTCTGGTAACTAACGCAGCCTATAGCCATTTGAATTTGCTTACTGCATTCGGGCCGTGGTCTCCGTCTCCAAATTTTCCCTCCACACTTCCTTCCACTACCAAACTGGCGAGTCCTTGATGCCTCAAGATGTGTAGTATCAATCGCTCCCCTCTTTTAGTCAAGTTCTACATCTATATGGAACTCTGCAAATCACATTTAAGTGCCCGGCAGAGGATTCATCGAATCACCTTCACAATAATACTCTATTATTCCAATTTCGTACAGCGCGCTAAAAAAACGAACACCTGTATCTTTCCGTGCGAGCTCTGATTTCTTTTATTTTATTATGATATTAATAAATTCTCTTTTCTCCATTTCGACTGAGAACGTCCTGATTATTTAATCGTACTATGCATCTAATAAAGCAATTTTCTGTAACATTAGAAATATTCTAATCTCTTCTTGTCCGAACTGCTTAGCATCCACATTCCACTTATGTACAAGGCCACTGTCCAGCCAAAAATCCTCACAAAAGACTTTCTTACAGTTAAAGTCATATTAGACGTTAACAAGTTCCTCTCTACGAGAAATACTTTTCTTGTTATTGCCAGTCTGCATTTTATATCCTCTCTACTTCGGTTATCACTAATTACTTTGCTGTTCAAATAGCAAACCCCATCTACTACTTTTAGTGTCTCGTTTCCTCAAATTCGCTCAGCGTCGCTTGATTTATTTCTACTACATTCCATTACCTTTGTCTTACTTTTGTTTTCTTTTCAAGACTCTATTCATTCCATTCAACAACTTTCCCACGTCCTTTGCTGTGTGTGGCAGAATTGCAATGACATCAGCAAGCCTAAAACTTTTTATTCCTTCTCCATGAACTTGAATTCCCTCTCCAGATTTCTCCTCTGTTTCCTTCACTGCTTGCTCAATGAAAAGACTGAATAATATTGAGGACAGGCTACAATCCCGTCTCACTCCATTATCAAACGGTGGTCCCTTTCATGTCCTTCCAGTGTTACAACTGCAGTCTAGTATCGGTACAAATTAACTGTAAATAAACGATTCACTCCGTGTACTTTATCCCTGCTACCTTCAGGATTTTAAAGAGTGAATTCCAGTCAACATTATCAATAGCTAACTCTAAATCTTCATATGCTATAAACGTAGGTTTTGCCTCCTTTAACCGGCCTTCTAAGATAACTCGTAAGGACAGTATTGCTTTTTGCTTTTCTGCATTTCTCCGGAACCCAAACCGATATTTTCTGAGGCCGACTTCTACCGGTCTCATTTTTATGCCGACTACGTCACAGTTAATTTAAATTAAGTTGACATTAAAAAAAACCACTCCGTCTACAGGCCACAAGTGGCCCATCGGGACCATCCGACCGCCGTGTCATCCTCAGGGGAGGATGCGGATAGGAGGGGCGTGTGGTCGGCACACCGCTCTCCCGGTCGTAATGATGGTATTCGCGACCGAAGCCGCTACTATTCGGTCGAGTAGCTCCTCAGTTGGCATCACGAGGCTGAGTGCACCCCGAAAAATGGCAACAGCGCATGGCGGCCCGGATGGTCACCCATCCAAGTGCCGACCACGCCCGACAGCGCTTAACTGCGGTGATCTCACGGGAACCGGTGTATCCACTGTGGCAAGGCCGTTGCCTAAATTAAGTTGACATAAAGAATGAAATCGAGAAGAATTAAATAAAAGAGGTGAGGAAAGACGTCTATGTAAGAACGTGATCAAAAGAAGGGAAAGGTTGGTGCGACGGCTGCTGCTGTATCGAAGAATAGTCCACTTTCAGCTGGAAAGGGCCGCGCAGTGGAAAAATCATAGGGCAGACAAAGATTAGAACACGCAAAATAGTTGATACAGGATGCTGGGTGTTGTAGCTGCGAAGAGAGGAAATTATCTGCACCTGGGAGGAGAGCAGCAAACCAGCCGAAAGATTTATATGAGTTATAAAATGATACGGTTGTGATTTGGTAGCCAAGTGAATAAATGTCACACTACAAATGCAAGTTCCCGAGATTTTTAACTGTCACTTACAGCTTCGTTCAGCTCTGGAAATGAAAGAATGCGTGAAAAACTGGAAGTTGAACCCTGTTGGGAGTCTGTGTTACATTGTAGAGTCCTCTAACCGGGTGAGTCTGTCCAGAGGTCCGACGGAAGGCAACAGAAAACTACCTCCTATAGGATAATACCTAACAGAGCAGCGTGGTGCATAAACCGGTTGTCAAACTGAGGATTGCTTTTCTTTCTTATAAGATCTACATCTGCACTCCTCAGGTCATCTTACTGTCTGTGGCGGAGAATACTTTTCGCTACCCCTTTCCTCTTCCATTCTCGCATGTTGTGTGTGAAGTACAACTGTCGGTGACCTTTAATTCCTCTCATTTTGTCGTCGTGGTCATTTAGTGACGTGTGTACAGGAAGGAGTAATACGTCGACTGACTCTTCTTGGAATGTGCGTAACAGTAAAACTCTCCTTGATTTACAACGCCTCTCATGTAGCGCCTGCCACTGGAGCCTGATGTGCATCTATCCAATGGTCTCACGCGTAGTGAACAAATCAGTAACGAAACATGCCGCTCTTCTTTGAATCTTCGCTATTAATCCAATTTCATAAGGGTGCCAGATAAGTTCTCAAGAATCGGTGGAACGAATGTTTTGTAAACCACTTCTTAGCTCAAATACATGTTCTTAGAATACTTTCAGAGTTTCAGCTTGGCCTCTGCTTTTTCTGCGCCTATAGTATGATTTAAATTACTTGGCAACTCACGTCAAGGTCCAAAGTCGCGGCGTTGTGGCGATTGGCACCGTCTGCAGGCAGCCACCACAATGCTCCGCTCTCTGCTGCAACAGAAAATCTCTTTGAAGTGTTTACCAACCAAACTCCGCAAAAAATCTGATATTAACGTGCAATATAGATCTCTCTAGTGTCTGTAAGCATGTCAAAGAAGTGTTCTTAGTTTTAATTCTTATGATTGCCTTGGCTTCGCCAACGTGAGCACGAATCCCCTGGGAAAATATATGATCTGCACCAGGGACGGCCAAGAATTTGGCACACGAGCAGTGTTCTTGGTCTCTCCTGGCTGCACACTTCACCCAGCACCACACCACGCTGCCTGAGTGTGAAGTGGAGGATGAAGGGGAAACTACGAAAGTGTCGAGTTTAGGAGGCAGTGCAATTGTAACGCATACAAATTTATTTCATATTTATCAAAAACACAGATCACAAACAAAAGAATTTTTCAGTATCATTTAATTATTTTTGGTGTGCTGGAGGTATAATTTTTATCTTGTGCAAACTGTTGGCACAGGGACAGATGCAGACAAGTCCAAAGATTTTCACACTCAGGTTGCCAAGTAAACGTGACTTATTTAGTTTCGTAATCGAAAAAAGCCTTTCACACAGTAATGTTCATCGAAATATTTTATTGCACTTGCAACTTCATTATACAGACATGGAAACTCTTCCCAAAGGAAACATCTAAGCCTCAAGGACAATTTTAACGCAAAAGGGTTTGTCTTATAAACGGGAATTACATGCAGATCAATCAGTTCCACTGCATATACACACAGGTGCTCTTTCGACTGAAGGGAAAATGGTCACGAAAACAGCAATGTCCTTGAAAGGTTTAGAAAACTATGCTTGTGATTTTTTCAGGGCTATAATGAATTATTCAAACCACCCATTTTCTTTAACGTCAGTGACCTTAGCGGAACGCACCGGGATTTTTGTCAGAAATTGTCCCTCCTACAACGTGCTTTTTTTAAATGCAGACCCATCGAATCACAAATAAGTTATCACTTAGCAATGGGGGCAGTGTGCAGTTGGCGAGGTCTGAAACCCATTCCGGAAGATCTAATTTTCGTTCCCGCTCCCCTCTTTGGTGTTTCCGCTGCCCTCTTTCCCAGGCATGCCCCTTGATTTAAGCAACGTACCTAGCAGTAAAGCAGGGTGTAACGGGTACAAGAGTAGATACTTTTATACGTGGCATCTTCATATGAACACACATCAGTGTATTGTTTGTTTTTCCTCTGCATTGAACAGTCTTCCCAAAAACAAATGATTCAAATGGCTCTGAGCACTATGGGTCTCAACTGCTGAGGTCCTAAGTCCCCTAGAACTTAGAACTACTTAAACCTAACTAAACTAAGGACGACACACACATCCATGCCCGAGGCAGCATTCGAATCTGCGACCGTAGCGGTCGCGTGGTTCCAGACTGTAGCGTCTAGAACCGCTCGGCCACTCTGGCCGGCTCCCAAAAACACATCACAAACTTTATGAACTGATGTTTTCAGTACAGTCGTATTGCACTATTAAGTGGACTACGCCTGTTAGTATAGACTAACCGTTTGGAGCCATATTTCCACACTTCACCACCTGACCTCTGCCCAGGGGAAAATAACCATTAATGGCTTGCTCAAGCCGCATGTACTTGGAGATACTAACCAACCTAAAAACATAAAAATTGTAATGGCTAAATTATTAGTCTGAAAATGATGTAAATACTGATGTAATGTTGTTCAGTACACCGTCCTCAGTCACCAATAGAAATATCTGCAGCTACACACAATACACCCTGTATACAACGTATCCATACTCTTCTTCCAATTTCATCGAAATCTGTTGCGAATGATAGTGGAATAATGCAAGCGACTTCAGAAAATTTACTATTCGTACCTCCAATTTCATCACGTTCTCCGTGTCTGCAAGTTCAGCACGAAGTGCTTCGTGATGTACTGAACAATGAATTCCGTCAGTCGATGGTTGAAATTTTTTGCTCTTTCATTGCCAAACATCTTTAAATTTTTTTCTGCAACATGTTGTGATGTCATTCCATAGAAAATTTGCGGTATCCGTCAGTTATGCGACTATATCTATTGTGCGACATTGAAAATTCGTACCCTTCTCTTCTCTCATTCCCATTCATTTTAAAGGCTCGTGACTATAGATCTATATACCGCATCTTTTTGTGCAAAAATCGACTTGACCTGTGAATTCCTTTATATAGCCAACAAATAGCAAAGGCAAAAAGTGCTGATACTTTGATTCTGCCGAAATGAAAAAAGCCGTGCCGAAAGAAAAATGCGCCACGACAATGTTAATTGAAACGTGCAAGGACTGAGCAAAGCCCAGACAAGCCGAGCCTTGGCCCACATACGGTTTCGCACGCCGTGGCCGACTATCATCTACACGCTGATGAATACCGATTAAAGTTGTAAAACAACCGTAGGCTACCGTAGACTATCGTAAGTCAGCGTAGACTATGGTTATTTTTCCTAGTAGACTTCGTCAGCATAGTTAGTACGTGTTTTACCTGTATATTAGGTGTGTTGCATACGTATTGGGCGTTACCTCATTGCAGTCACTTTGTTTACGTATAGGATCAGTTTCTTACTAGCTGTCACCAGAAACTGGAAGCGGTGAACCATCTAGAAACTGAGGGAGATATACACTGACGGAAAAAATCGCAGCACCAAAAAATAATTAATGCAGAGTAATGAAATTTCGGGAATACGTTTGTCTAGGTAATATATTTAAGTGATTAACATTGCAAGATCACAAGTTAATGTAAGCGAGAGATAAGCCATTGCAAATGTGAAATGCTGGTACATTTATAACCGTTGTACCTGCCAGAATGTTGACCGCAAGCATGCAAATGTGCATGCATTGTGTTGTACAGGTGGAGTAGGAGTTAGACGGAAAGTCATCGAGTGAAACAGAAGTAATGTCCGGCGTTCGCCAAGGAAGTGTTATAGGCCGTCGATTGTACCTGATCTATATTAACGACATAGGAGACAATGTGAGTAGCCGTCTTAGATTGTTTGCAGATGATGCTGTCATTTACCGTCTTGTAAAGTCATCAGATGATCAAAACGACTTGCAAAATGATTTAGATAAGATATATGTATGGTACGAAAAGTGGCAATTGACCATGAATAAGGAAAAGTGTGAAGTTATTCACATGAGCACTAAAAGAAATCAGCTAAATTTGAATTACGCGATAAGTCACACGAATCTGAAGGCTGTGAATTCAACTAAATACTTACGGATTACAATTACAAATAACCGAAATTGGAACGATCACATAGATAATATTGTGGGTAGAGCAAACCAAGGACTGCGATTCATTGGCAGAACACTTAAAAGTTGCAACAGGTCTACTAAAGAGACTGCTTTCACCATGCTTGTCCGCCCTATTCTGGAGTATTGCTGTGCGGTGTGGGATCCGCATCAGGTGGGACTGACGGATGATATCGAAAAAGTACAAAGAAGGGCAGCTCGTTTTGTATTATCGCGAAATAGGGGAGATAGTGTCACAGACATGATACATGAACTGGAGTGGCAATCATTAAAACAAAGGCGTTTTTCGTTGCGACGGGATCTTCTCATGAAATTTCAATCACCAGTTTTCTCCCCCGATTGCGAAAACATTCTGTTGGCACCCAAGTACATAGGGAGAAATGATCATCACGATAAAATAAGAGAAATCAGGGCTCGCACAGAAAAATGTACGAGCTCGTTTTTCCCGCGTGCCGTTCGAGAGTGGAACGGTAGAGAGACAGCTTGAAGGTGGTTCATTGAACCCTCTGCCAGGCACTGTATTGTGAATAGCAGAGTAATCACGTAGACGTAGATGTAGATGTGGCGGATGTCAGTTTGTGGGATGGAGTCCCATGCCTGTTGCACTTGCTCGGCTAACACAGGGACGGTTACCGTTGGTTGTGGATGACGCTGGAAATATCCAGCACACATGTCCCATCTGTGCTCGACTGGAAAAAGATCTGGTAATCGAGCACATGTCGACACTCTGTAATCATGTTGGGTTACAACAGCGGCATGTGGGCGAGCGTTATCCAGTTGGAAAACACCTCCTGGAATGCTGTTCATGAATGGCAGCGCAGCGGGTCGGATCACAAGATTGACGCACAAATTTGCAGACAGAGTGCGTGGGATGATTACGAGAGTGCTTCAGCTGTCATATGAAATCGCACCCCAGACAATAGGCTTTCATCAGAAAACAGAATAGACCTCCACGCTGCCCTCCACCAATGAGCTCTCGCTTGACACTAGTGAAGTTGCAAATGGCGGTGGTTTGGTATCAGTGGAATGTACGCGACAGGGCGTCTGGCTTGGAGCTCTCCTTGAAGTAACCGATTCGTAACATATGCGGCGCGTTTCGTCACAGGGTTATTTGGTAAGCGTGATAGCGTTACGGAGATGTTTAGCAAACTCGAGTGGCAGACTCTGCAAGAAAGGCGCTCTGCATCGCGGTGTAGCTTGCTGTCCAGATTTCGAGAGGGTGCGTTTCTGGAAGAGGTAGCGAATATATTGCTCCCCCTACTTATACCTCGCGAGGAGACCACGAATGTAAAATTATAGAGATTCGAGCGCGCACGGAGGCTTTCCGGCAGTCTTTCTTCCCGCGAACCATACGCGACTGGAACAGGAAAGGGAGGTAATGACAGTGGCACGTAAAGTGCCCTCCGCCACACACCGTTGGGTGGCTTGCGGAGTATAAATGTAGATGTAGATGTAGATGTAGACTTCAGTCTTTCTCGGCGTATTCCACAGATGAACCCGAGAAGAATTCATCTACGATTCGTAACAGTTCGTTGTGTCACTGTGGTGTCAACTGCTGCTCAGATTGCTGCTGCAGATGCTTTACGATGCGCCAGAGTCATCAGGGTCCTCGCTGAAGGTGGTGCTACTTGACCGCCCGGAGCACAGTCTCCTTGCGACCGTACATTCCAACAATCATGTACAGTGTCTACATTGCTGCCAAGTCTTTCTGCGATATCGCAGAAGGAACATCCACCTTCTCGTAGCCTACTACACGGCCTCGTTCAAGTTTTGTGAGGTGGTGTTAATGGCGTCTTCTTCGCCTTAAAAGGTTTTTTGACTAACATCAACTCACCACGTCCGTTCTCAAAGGTAACTAACGCTCACGACTGTTACAGTGTGTACTTAAAGCAAACCAGATTTTCATCCTCGCAGTGGCGCTGCTGTCGCCGCTCTGGCGTGAAGTCTGAATAGACGTCATCTTTCACGTGTAGAAACACGCCTACGAATTTCGTTCATGTCGCAGATCACTTTATGGTGCTGCGATTTTTTTCCGTTAGTGTATGAAGGGCAGCGTAACAAATAGAACATTTTTGTTCTACGTCGTTCTCTTCTTGTCTCTTACTTAAAAATAAACAATATTTATAGCAAAATTAAAACTGCCAATGTTTATTTCAGGTTTTATTCGAAAACTGTTGATTTTTAATATGAAACAGAGGGACGGGGTATTAAAAATAAAAAGGAAACAATGCAAGCGTATCATGTAGTGCTAGAAAACGCAATTGCCTCAAAATTAGGTACAAAAAAAAAAAAAAAAAAACAGCAAACATCGCTTCAGTACTTGTCGAACTTCTATTATTATTAGTAATAAGAGGAAACTCTTGCCGTTGACCTGATGAAGAACGTTCTATCGACTACAAAATATATAGATACTTTTATGTTTGCGCATGTAAAATATACTTGCATTAAAAGTAATTGGTTTGGTTACATGAAGGGTACAAGCTACGCAACCAACTAATTTTTATTACTTATAAACTACAATTTATACTCTGTTAGGATATAAAATACACAAGGGACTAACAGTGAGTGATGTGCAGTTCTAATTGCGAGCAGAGCAAAGAAACAAACATGCTAAGGGAAGTCGTCGGCTCGCAATTTCTCTCTCACACATTTATTTATGTTTGTTTCCTTAACTATTTCACCAATCGTAACATTTCCTACTGAGCGAGGTGGCGCAGTCGTTAGCACACTGGACTCGCATTTGGGAGGACGACGTTTCAATGCCGCGTGAGGTCATCCTGATTTATAATTATTTTCAGCCATAATGGCTATGTTTGTGCACCGTGACTGAATGGGATAATTATTTATTTCAAGTTTCTGCTACCAGTCACTTTTTATTTTATGCTTAATCTAACATAACGCAACGCGTTTCGAACATGTTCTGTTCATCTTCAGGCGTTTATACATACATACATACATACATATAGAGAAATGTTACTTAAAAATAAAGTCTTAAACTAGTTATGCATGTATGTATAAACGCCTGAAGATGAACAGAACATGTTCGAAACGCGTTGCATTATGTTAGATTAAGCATAAAATAAAAAGTGACTGGTAGCAGAAACTTGAAAAAATAACCATCCTGATTTAGATTTTCCGTGATTTTCCTAAATCGCTTCAAGCAAATGCCGGGATGGTTCCATAAAGGGCACGACCGACTTCCTTCCCCATCCTTCCTTAAGCCGATGGGACCGATGACCTCGCTGTTTGGTCCCCTCCCCCCAAGTCAACCAATCAACCATTTACTTACGCACTGAACCGTAGTTTTGATCGAGTGCAACTCTACCGCCGTTGACTAGAAGCGCGTGAAAACTTGCTGCAAAATTATACACTACGTAAGATGCTAGGGAGGTTGTGAGCGCAGGGCGAGGTTTCCCGATGGCGTGATGTGGGACACGGCACCCCACGCATTGCCGGCGCAGGTATTTGTACCGCTGGACAGACGGACAGCTGCGGGCCGTTTGCGCCACGCTCCTCGGAAACAAATCGCTGCTGTCTCAGCGGCCAGGTGTTAGCTGCAGCGCCGCATTGCATGCGCGCAGATTGCCATCTGGATAAATTCGAATCAGAGCGTGCAGCTAGTCTGTGTTTCATAAGGCACGTCTTAAATGTTCAGTGGATGCTATAACAACACAGTGAAAACGGAAGACACAAGCAAAATAGCTGATGAAATTACAGTGAAGAGCAAACATCGGCTAAGGATGCGTTTCGCCGCGCGGTTTGAGGCGTCATGTCACGCACTGCGCGGCTCCTCCCGCCGGAGGTTTGAGTTCTCCCTCGGGCATGAGTGTGTGCGTTGTTCTTAGCATAAGTTAATTCAAGTAGTGTGGAAGTCTAGGGACCGATGACCTAAGCAGTTTGGTCCCTTAGGAATTCACAAACATTTGAAAGTTTTAATGGCCCATATTTTACCACAATATTTGTCCGCAATAGCGTTGCTGTCAACTCTGGTGCAATGTGGCCGCAATAGACAGTAATTATGTGGTACGGCTGGGCAATATTGCTGCCGTTGCTGATGTACTGCCGAGGGTTTGCCTGAGTTCTTCACCAAGGGTGGAGAATTTCCCATTGCAGCGCAGGGCAACGCCTGTCTGTTTCCTAGTCTGTATGTGGTTTCCCCTCACTCTCACCTTTGCTCCCTACTTTATTATCATCATCTTTCTTTCAGAGCATAGGCTGATGCCTATTCCGAACTCATAAATAAATCATTTCCATCTTTTTCGAGGTCTTCCAATATCTCTTTTCTCATTCGGCTTGTAGTTCAGGGTCTTCTGGATATTTTTGAATTTTTTTCGTTCATGTCGAAAATATTTAATTCTTTTCTAATATCTTCATTTTTAATCGTGTCTTTTCTTGTGCAGCCTTCGTCTTCCTTTTTTTTTTTCAGCTGTCGCTTCCATAGAATAATACAGGAATCGTCATTCCTCTATAGAATTTGAAGTGGTCTCTTTTTGTACTTTATGGCCCAATGTTCTGCTAACGGTGCCACAGAAAACTTGAATTTTGTGTACTTAATTATCAATATCAGAGTCAAAATCAAAACTTGTAGCACAGCCTAAATAAGAGATTTGAGAGACTTGTTCTAAAACGGTATTATCCAAAACAAGTTTTAATCAGACTGGATTTTTCCGCTACAGAAATTCTTTTGCATACTTCGTTCAGCTGGTATAGAGATCTTTGGAGGTGATCTTCATTCTTTTGAATAATAACGATGTCAACTGCAGATAAAAGTACATGCAGGTATTCCTTATTCGTTATTTTAATTCCATTGTTTACTTTTATTTCCGTTTACGAAGAATGAAGTCACTGTAAATATTAAAAAGTTTAGATGATAGTCAACATCCTTGTCTGACACTCTGGTTCATAATTATTTCTTCTAATCGATTCCTACCTGTGATTATGACAATCCGCGTGTTTTTGTAAAGACTTTTCTCTACCTGTATTAGGTAACGATATCCACATCCAGACACAATCTACCATAGGCTATCACGGCTCACAATGGACAAGTGTACTGATGTAGGACCAGAGCTATAGGACGTCAGAATCAGTGTGTAAAGGATCTGAGGATAGCAGCCTAGCACCCCCACCCCCGCCTCTGTAGAGGCAGAGAGGCAGCCGGCGGACCGAAGAGAGACCCCCTCCCCCTTTCCAGGACATCCAGGCTGCAGATGTGATGAAAGACAAGGCACCATACCTACTCCAGTCGCTACAATTATACTGCGTAGGATCAATGAAAACATAAAATTTATGTCTTTTTTTAGTTTAATATTCGACGTTTTTAATTCTATAATTTACAAATTATTTCACTTTCTATCGGAAAAAGTGGGACAGCATTTTAAAAAATAACTTCTTATTTTTTACTGACGTATTAAACGTAGGTACGTTTTAACATCGTAAACTGTATGTCACATGAGAAGGAAATGCACCAATAAGCAACTAAATTTTGGAAATTTTGCGTGGAAGTAGTTTAAACTTGATAAACGTTGCAAATTTTTTACGTACAGAACTGAAAAGGAACCTTCTGTGTGATATGTAAGATAAATATTCTCTTAAAAAGTCATACTTAATTCCTACAGTTGTTCAGTATATATACTGATAGTTTTACCCTTGAATAAAACATTATACTGAACTTTTTCTATCCTGTGATCTTTCAAAATAGAATACGAATCATTGACTTCAAGGTATGATTTTGCATTGTTAAAGTTGACAATCCACACGATCGTTCTCGAGAAGATGTTGACCTAAAGTCGTTATCAGCTTGACTCTCGAAATACTCCTTTTACCACACGTAGCGAGCTGAGCTAGTATTGTACTTTATATTAACGTAGGCCTCGGATGAAATTTGAGGCCATTTAGATGGCGGTCTTGGTATTAAAGTCTACTCTTCAACCACATTTATTGTAACTAGGACACTGGTACTCAAGTGAGTGGCAGCTTGTAACCACGACATTCATAGTTATCTTTCAAACGACTCGTCTGCAGATTCATGTTTAATGCAACATCTTTGCTTTTATTATTCACCCATTTCAGTTTTCGCTACTACACGGTCCAGTTAAATTAATGTGGCCGCAGACTATGTTCGACGTCAACGTGCAATAACCACTCACAGACGACACGTGGCAGCACTAGCAGTGGAGGGTGTATAAAGCGTGTCGGGGGGACGCGGAAAACAGTGCAGCCATTGTCATAATGAGGAAGCGGAGCGATTTATCTTGTCTACAAAAGGGCATGATCATTTGCTTCCGAGCCAAGTGTGGAAGCATTTCCGAAACAGTTAAGTTTGTAAACTATTCGTGTGCCAACGTGGTTAAAGTGTACAGCGCACAGTAAAACGGCGCTCTCCAAAACCGGCGCCAAGGTAATTGTGCTGCTCGCCGGCTGTAGATGAGAGGGGTGAATGACTGCTGCGGAGACTTATAAGGGGGAATAGGTTTGCTTGAGCAACTGACCGCCCAGACGAAGCACAGGGTTGCCAGTGCAGTGTCTCCCAAACGACGGTTCAGTGAACATTGCCGTGTATGGTTCTCTGCAGCAGGCGCCGGTTTCAAGCACTCATTGTGACTGCTGTTCACGGGCGATGTACGCTAGAATTTGCACGCCAGTACCTCAACTGGACATCAATGAATGACAGCAGGTGGCCTGTTCAGATTAATCTCGTTTTATTCTCCATCGGACATACGGCCGCTGGCGTTTAAGGAGTCAAACGTCTGAAAACAAACACCCTGCAACAATCGTCGGAGTGTTATTGTCCGGGGAATGTTTCCGTGATATTCCGTGGGTGGTCTCGTCGTTCTGGAAGGCACAATGGATCAACACAAGTACATTTGTCCCTACATGCAGTTTCGTTTTCCTCGGCACGACGGCATCTGCCAGCAGAGTAATGCAACTTGTCACACTGCTCGCCGAGTACGTGCGTGGTTCGAAGAGCATCAGGATGAGTTTACCGTACTCTCCTGGCCACCAAACGCACCGGATTAAACCCAGTCCAGAACCTGTGGATCCACCTCGATCGGGCTATTTGCACCGCGTATTCTCAACGGCGAAACCTGGCGCGGCTGGCTACGGCACTGGAGTCGGAATGGCTACACATCCCTGTCTGTGACTTCCAGAACCTCACCGGCTCTGTTGCCCGCGGCTCGTGATCTCGCGGTAGCGTTCTCGCTTCCCGCGCACGGGGTCCCGAGTTCGATTCCCGGCGGGGTCAGGGATTTTCTCTGCCTCGACATGACTGGGTATTGTGTGTCTTTCATCCTCATTCACTCGCAAGTCGCCGTAGTGGCGTTAAAGAACTTGTTGAGCGACGGCCGAACCGCCCCGAGAGGGGTCTCCCGGCCACCAATGCCATACGCTCATTATTATTATTACCGGCTCTCTCTCTGCATGTTCGCGCTGCGAAAAGCGATTTTCAGGCTTATGACAGGTGGTCACATTAATGTGACAGGACCCTGTAATTACACTACTGGCCATTAAAATTGCTACACCACGAAGATGACGTGCTACATACGCGAAATTTAACCGACAGGAAGACGATGCTGTGATATGCAAATGATTAGCTTTTCAGAGCATTCACACAAGGTTGGTGGCGACACCTACAACGTGCTGACATGAGGAAAGTTTCCAACCGATTTCTCATACACAAACTGCAGCCGACCGGCGTTGCCTGGTGAAACGTTGTTGTGATGCCTCGTGTAAGAAGGAGAAATGCGTACCATCACGTTTCCGACTTTGATAAAGGTCGGATTGTAGCCTATCGCGATTGCGGTTTATCGTATCGCGACATTGCTGCTCGCGTTGGTCGAGATCCAATGACTGTTAGCAGAATATGGAGTCCGTGGGTTCACGAGGGTAATACGGAACGCCGTACTGTATCCCAACGGCCTCGTATTACTAGCAGTCGAGGTGACAGGCATCTTATCCGCATGGCTGTAACGGATCATGCAACCACGTCGCGATCCCACAGTCAACAGATGGGGACGTTTGTAACACAACAACCATCTGCACGAACAGTTCGACGACGTTTGCGACAGCAAGGACTATCAGCTCGGAGACCATGGCTGCGGTTACCCTTGACGCTGCATCACAGACAGGAGCGCCCGCGATGGTGTACTCAACGACGAACCTGGGTGCACGATTGGCAAAACGTCATTTTTTCGGATGAATCCAGGTTTTGTTTACAGCATCATGATGGTTGCATCCGTGTTTGGCGACATCGCGGTGAACGCATATTGGAAGCGTGTATTCGTCATCGCCATACTGGCGTATCACGCGGCGTGATGGTATGGGGTGCCATTGGTTACACGTCTCAGTCACCTCTTGTTCGCATTGGCGACACTTTGAACAGTGCACGTTACATTTCACATGTGTTACGACCCGTGGCTCTACCCTTCATTCGATCCCTGCGAAACCCTACATTTCAACAGGATACTGCACGACCGCATGTTGCAGGTCCTGTACGGGCCTTTCTGGACACAGATAATGTTTGACTGTTGCCCTGGCCAGCACATTCTCCAGATCTCTCACCAAATGAAAATGTCTGGTCAATGGTGACCGAGCAACTGGCTCGTCACAATACACCAGTCAGTACTCTTGATGAACTGTGGTATCGTGTTGAAGCTGCATGGGCAGCTGTACCTGTACACGCCATCCAAGCTCTGTTTGACTCAATGCCCAGGCGTATCAAGGCCGTTATTACGGCCAGAGGTGGTTGTTCTGGGTACTGATTTCTCAGGATCTATGCAACCCAAATTGCGTGAAAATATAATCACATGTCAGTTCTAGTAAAAAATATTTGTCCAATGAATACTCGTTTATCATCTGCAATTTTAATGGCCATTAGTGTATAGATACACCTTCTTTACAAATACGCTGTTGTGCTTTTCTGGCATGCATCTCAGCTTGGTGCCTCAAGGGGCGCTTGTCACTTGAGTCTGAAACAGGTCCTGGCTGTGAGAACATGCTTCTTACACTGCCAAAATAGAAAAATTCATCTACCGCTTTTAGTGCCTCATTTCTTAATCTAATTCTCCCCAGAATCACCCGATTTGTTTCACCATTGAGAGTATTGTAACCACTTGGCTCGTACCACAGCGAGGGCAGATACTGAAGGCATATCGTGATGTTGCAACAAGACCAGAAATGTATTTATCATGAATCAGAGAGACGGGCGTGCGATGGAATTGGAACGCTGTTAATTTTATTCCCACCACTGTGCAACAGCCGTCACAACTTAATCGCTCCTGTCGCCGGTACTGGTGTGCCAACACGATATGGAATGTATTCTTGTGGGCCAGCCCGAAAACCAGTTCGGGGGCCACCTTATGATTTCTTAATAGGTGACCAGAACGACACCTCCCACACACACGGGTGCCGGCGGTCCACAGTAGCAGCTAGCGCGCGGCATGCTGGGAAATGACAGGAACACCGCGTCGCGCGTGCGACAAGGCCTGACGCTGGGGCATTATTCTCTGTACCTGTCCGTGTAATCGTAGGCCGGCACGCTCGACTGCATCTGGATTTGCGTAATCCTTACATTCACGTGGAACGACTTCTTTTTCTCACTTGACATATTTACACAAACAGCGACTTTCTGTCCGACTTTCGTACAACGTTTCCAGCGCCCTTCCATCATCAGCTGAGACAGCTATGCCAGCTTTACACGCATTCAGCGTTGAGCAAGACACGGCTCTATCGTCAAAATGAACACGCGATCGTCAGACAGCAAATGACCTGTTTCGAACGTCAGAATTCATTACGCGATGTATTGACCGCGACGTGTGACAGGTTACCTAAGGTACAGCATATGAACTCGGGAGCAGCAGGGGTCGTGTTATGCCTTACTTTCTTTCTTTTTTCCTATTTCACGTTTCTTTATGGCGTCAGCATTGTTATAGTTTTGGCTGTGTTAGTTTCATTCCTCAAATTAGTCGAGAACCGCTGCAGGAACAGCATTCAAATCTGACAGCTGATGCAGACGTGTTTGGGACTGGTTTGTTTACGATATTACGTGATATATAATTATGGGAATGTGCTTCATTCTTGAGCAAATGCAAGTTATCTTCTTTAACACCTAAACTTTTTTTCGGCCATGTTTCGACGTTGTCATAAGGTTCATTTTTTTTCCTAATAGCACATAAACCCACTGATGATGGTGAAACTTCACCGTAAAAATATTTAGGTTTTAAGGAAGAAGAATTTGGTTTGTTCTAGACAGAACCATATTTCCCTAATCATATACGGCGTGTGCAAAATGTACGTTTGGAGCGCAGCTCTCTATGCTACTCTATCCTGTGCAAGCCTCTTCATCTCCGAATAACTACTACGATCTACATCCTTCTGAATCTGCTTAGTGTATTCATCTCTTGGTCTACCTGTACGATTTTGATCCTCCACGCTTCCCTCCCGTTCTAAATGGGTGATTCCTTGATGCCTCAGAACATGTCCTACCAACCGACCGACCCCTTCTTCTAGTCAAGTTGTCCCACAAATTCCTCATCTCCCCAGTTCTATTCAGTACCTCCTCATCTGTTACGTGATCTACCCATCTAATCTTCAGCGTTCTTCTGTAGCACCACATTTCGAAAGCTTCTACTCTCTTCTTATCACTGGCATCTGGTTTCTGTACAAATTGTAAATAGCCTTTCGCTCCCTGTATTCTACCCCTGCCACCTTCAGAATTTGAAAGACAGTATTCCAGTCAACATCGTCAAAAGCTTTCCCCAAGTCTACAAATGCTAGAAACGTAGGTTTGCGTTTCCTTAATCTATCTTCTGAGATAAGTCGTGGAGTCGGTATCGTCCATGTTTCACTTCCATACGTTGCTACACCCCACAAAAATACTTTCCGAAAAGACTTTCTGTCACTTAAATCTACACTCTGCTTCAGAAACGCTTTCCTTGACATAGCCAATCTGCATGTTATATCCCCTCTACTGCGACCATCATCAGTTATTTTCCTCCCCAAATAGCAAAACTCTGCTACTATTTTACGTGTCTCACTTCCTAATCTGATTCCCTCAGCATCACCTGATTTAATTCTACTACATTTCCATTATCCTCGCTCTTCTTTTGTTGATGTTCATAATTTCCTCCTTCAAGACACTCTCCATTCCATTCAACTGCTCTTCCAAGTCCTTTGCTGTCTCTGACGGAATTACAATGTTATCGATAAACCTCAAAGTTTTTATTTCTTCTCCATGGGCGTTAATTCCTACTCCGAATTTCTCTTTTGTTTCCTTTACTGCCTGCTCAATATACAGATTGAGTAATATCGGGAATAGGCTACAGCACTGTCTCACTCCCTTCCCAACCACTGCTTCCCTTTCATGCCCCTCGACTCTTATAACTGCCATCTGGTTTCCGTACAAATTGTAAATAGCCTTTCGCTCCCTGTATTTTACCCCTGCCACCTTCAGAATTTGAAAGAGAGTATTCCAGTCAACATTGTCAAAACCTTTCCCTAAGTCTACAAATGCCAGAAACGGAGCTTTGCGTTTCCTTAATCTATTTTCTAAGATAAGTCGTAGGGTCGGTATCGCCTAGTGTGTCCAACATTTCAACGGAATCCAAACTGATCTTCCCCGAGATCTGCTTCTACCGGTTTTTCCACTCGTCTGTAATGAATTCGCGTTACTGTTTTGCAGCCGTGACTCATTACACTGATAGTTCGGTAACTTTCACACCTGTCAACACCTGCTTTCTTTGGGATTGGAATTATTATATTCTTCTTGAAGTCTGAGTGTATTTCACCTGTCTCATACAACTTGCTCGCCAGATGGTAGAGTTTCGTCATGGCTGGCTCGCCCAAGGCTATCAGTAGTTCTAATGGAATGTTGTCAACTCCCGGGACCATGTTTCCATTTAGGTCTTTCAGTGCTCTGTCAAATTCTTCACGCAGTATCATATCTCCCATTTCATCTTCAATTACGTCCTCTACAATTTCCATAATATTGCCCTCAAGTACATCGTCCTTGAATAAACCCTCTATATACTCCTTCCACCTTTCCGCTCCTTTGCCTGGGACTGGTTTTTTATCTGAGCTCTTCATATTCGTACACGTGGTTCTCTTCTTTCCAAAGGTCTCTTTAATTTTCCTGTAGGCAGTATCTATCTAGTGATATATGCCTCTACATCCTTGCATTTGTCCTCTAGCCATCTCTGCTTAGCCATATTGCACTTTCTGTCGATCTCATTTCTGAGACGTTTGTATTCCTTCTCACCTGCTTCATTTACTGCATTTTTTTACATTTTCTCCTTTCATAAATTAAATTCAATATCTCTTCTGTTAACACAAAGATTTTTACCAGCCCTCCTCTTTTTACCTACTTGAGCCTTTGCTGCCTTCACTATTTCATCTCTCAAAGCTACCTGTCCTTCTTCTACTGTATTTCTTTTCCATGTTCTTGTCAATCGTTCCCTTAAGATCTCTCTGAATCTCTCTACAACCTCTGGTTCTTTCGGTTTATCCAGGTCCCATCACGTTAAATTACTATCTTTTTGCAGTTTCTTCAATTTTAATCCACAGCTCATAACCAATAAATTGTGGTCAGAGTCCAATTCTGCCCCTGGAAACCATGGTTACAAAATTGTCAAGGCGTTCGTGGCCACTTGTGGGTAGGCTTGGGTCACGTGTCTATCTTGGCTACAATAATCAGTTTACTATGCTGTTCATAGTAGTTTATCCACGCTCCTATTTTTTAATTCATTATTAAACCAACTCCTGCATTACCAATATTTGATATTGTATTTATAACCCTGTATTCACCTGACCAGAAGTCTCGTTCCTCCTGCCACCGAACTTCACTAATGCCCACTATACCTAACTTTAACCTATCCATTTCCCTTTTTAAATTTTCTAACCTGCCTACACGATTAAGAGATCTGACATTCCACGCTCCGATCCGTAGAACACCAGTTTTCTTTCTGCCGATAACGATGTCCTCCTGAGTAGTCCCCGCCTGAAGATCCGAATGGGGATCTATTTTACCTCCGGAATATTTTACCCAAGAGGACGCCATCATCATTTAACCACATAGTAAAGCTGCATGACCTCGGGAAAAATTACGGCTGTAGTTTCCCCTTGCTTTCAGCCGTTCGCAGTACCAGCGCAGCAAGGCCGTTTTGGTTGCTGTTACTTGGCCAGATCAGTCAATCATCCAGTCTGTTGCCCCTGCAGCTACTGAAATGGCTGCTGCCCCTCTTCAGGAACCACACGTTTGTCTGGTCTTTCAACAGATACCCCTCCGTTGTGGTTGCACCTACGCTACGGCCATATGTAGCGCTGAGGCACGCAAGCCTCCCCACCAGTGGCAAGGTCCATGGTTCATGAGGGGAAGCGCAGCATTGTATGGTAGTGAAGAATCGGAACAGAAGAGAATCGAAGCTTTGAGATATGGTGCTACAGAAGAATGTTGAATATTGCATTTACTCATTGGACGAGGAATGAGTAAGTTCTCAGCAGAATCGGCAAAGAAAAGAACACATGGAAAATACTGACAAGATGGAAGGACAAGAAGATAGGACATGAGGACATGTGTTAAGACATTGTGGAATAACCTCCATGCTACTAGAGGGAACTGTAGGGGGGTAAAAACTGCAAAGGGAGCTCGAGATTGGAATACATTCAACAAGTAATTGAGGATATAGGGCGCAAGTGCTACGCTGGTGTTTAAAGAAAGAGGTCACATACTCTTGCAGGAGGTAATATGGAAGAAAAGTTGCCACGCCGATATGTCCACAAACCAAAACCCGCTGAGATATGGTCCGTTGAAGATCCGCAGTTCACATACTGCATTTTATTTATAGATGAGGCAGGATTCGCAAGAGGTGGGCGGACGTTGTGGCCGAGCGGTTCTAGGCGCCTCAGTCCGGAACCGCGCTGCTGCTACGGTCGCAGGTTCGAATTCTGCCTCGGGCATGGATGTGTGTGATGTCCTTAGGTTAGTTAGGTTTAAGTAGTTCTAAGTCTAGGGGACTGATGACGTCAGATGTTAAGTCCCATAGTGCTTAGAGCGAGAGCAAGAGATGGAACAGTAAATTGCAATACCCTCGTGTAGGCAGATGCAAATCCTCGAGCAGTCATGGAGCTTTAGTATGAATGTATGGGCAGCAATCGTCGATGACAGACTCGTAGGACCATACACTTTACCATACGTATTAACATTTGCTGTGTATCGCCGATTTTTGCGCGATGAGTTACCGGTGCTATTTGAGGACGTTAGCCTCTCAGAAACACAACGACTGTGGTTTATGGACGACGCACACAAGTGATTATGAGACAGCACCTCACTGGAACGTTTCTTGGGCGATGGATTGGTCAAGGTAATCAGGTAGCGTAGCGTCCCAGTTCACCAGGCCTGAATCCATTGGATTTCCGGGTATGAGAACATTTAAAGGCGCTAGTACATGCCCAAACCATCGACAGTGTGCAGACGTTACAGGAACGTATGACTAAAACCTGCGGCGCAATCCGAATAGAAATGGAGATGAAAAAATGCGTAACTCACTGCGAGGAAGGGATGGAGGATGTGTCAGGATGTGTGGTAACCACAAGCAGCACTGTCTCTAGTGCGCACTTCTGCCTGACAGATGGGAATGGAGGACACGGTTACCCATATCTCAACAGGTACTGGTTTCCGGGCATCTCATTCTTCTACTTTTGATCAGTACTACAACATGTAGGAATATGTGGCACCCTTTTAAGCATCCTGTATCTGAAAGCAAACATGAGAAAATTAATATTCATATGTTCAAATGTGTGTGAATTCTTAAGGGACCAACTGCTTAGGTCATCGGTCCCTAGACTTACACACTACCGTAAACTAACTTATGCTAGAACCACACACACACACACACACACACACACACACACACACACACACACACACACACCCATGCCCGAGGGAGGACTCGAACCTCCAGGGAGAGGGGCCGCGTAGTACGTGACATGACGTCTCAAACCGCGAGGCCACTCCGCGCAGCCAAATGAAATTTTATGCGTGTTTCACTGATTGGTCGCGTCATCGTATTTCGAGCGACTAAGTACATTTGTGGGTTGATGCATTCTATGCAATGACATTGGTACTTTATACTCGTACATCTGAGAAATACACACTGGTGAGCGGTTCTAAGCGCTACAGTCTGGAACCGCGCGACCGCTACGGTCGCAGGATCGAATACTGCCTCGGGCATGGATGTGTGTGATGTCCTTAGGTTAGTTAGATTTAAGTAGTTCTAAGTTATAGGGGACTGATGACCTCAGAAGTTAAGTCCGATAGTGCTCAGAGCCATTTGAACCATTTTTTTGAAAGTAGCTTTCGCCTTATGTGTCAACGTTAAGTAAAATAGCTCGATGAAACTTGGACCATACGAAGAAAGAACTGCTATAGTATAGTATAGTAAAGGCAACTGAAGGAAATACGCAAGCAGACGAAGAGAAACGATATTTTTATTCAAAGACAATAATTACACTGGAGTCACCGCGATTCATGATGCTTGCCTGGACATACAATAGGTGAGACATGGTTCTTAATAGGGTGTGTGATCACCACGGACAGCAGTGCATGCCCTGCAAGGTGCTCCCACGGCGACCACAAGGTTGGTAAGCAGTCCTCCAGTAGCGCGGTTGACAACTGCTGGACAGTCGCTGGAACATGTGGAGTGCTGTAGCACGTCTCCCCAAGGCATCCCACAAGTGCTCAGTAATATTTAAGTTGCAAGAGCTTCTCCATCTACGCAGCTCGATGCAGTCGCGCAATGTCAGCCGTAAAACTGAAGTCAGAGCCTAATGCACCCCAGAAAAGACTCTCGTGGGGAAGAAGTACAGTGTCGCAATAAAGCTGACCGGTCAACGTACCGTGTTCAAAGATTTTGTCAGAGCGCCCATGCAACATGATGCCTCCACACATCATAAAACCGGAACCACAAAAACGATCGTGTCTGATAATGTTGGTGGTTGCATTACGTGTTCCTACCTCTCGTCATATGAAGTACCCACAAAATGGTCGCTGTGGTGGTCACATGTTGTGGTGAGATGAGGCACATGTTGGATGGGCGTACTGATGTGCAAATCTTTGAACAAGGTACACTCACCGGTCAACGTTGTTGTCACTCCATATTTCCCATGTGCATCTTTTCACGGCTCCATTCTGCTCTGACCTCATTTTTATACAGGACAATGCGCGTCCGCTTCGAACTCAGCATATGGAGGAGATCTTGGAGCGACAGGATATTCGGCGAACGGGTTGGCCTGCCCATTTCCCGGACCTGAATCAAGCAAGTGAGGGATGCGTTGCGCAGGCCTACTTTAGCACGTCAACATCCATAAACAGCTATCTAGGAGCTGTCAAGCGCGCTGGTGGGGGAATAGAACACCCCACCACAAGAACTCATTACCCAACCTACAGACCAGCATGGAAACACGTGGCAGAGTATGTGCTGCCGTCCGGGTGATCACACACCTTATTAACAACCATGTCCCGCCTTTTCGTAATGTCCAGAGAATCATCGTAAATCGCGGTTATTGCCTTTGAATAAAAGTGTCATTGATGCTCGTCTCATTGCGTATTTCTTTCAGTTACCTTCTGTGCTATGCTGTATCAGTTAGTTCTAGGCATGGAATCAGTTTCATCGAGCTGTGTGTACCTTCCAGTGATACATCATACGAAAGTTACTTTCGTCTTTAAGTTTTACACATGAGTGTATTTAATGTCAGAGAATGATGTTCATTTAATTTTCT
The DNA here is from genome assembly GCF_021461395.2 of Schistocerca americana. Lineage (NCBI taxonomy): Eukaryota > Metazoa > Arthropoda > Insecta > Orthoptera > Acrididae > Schistocerca > Schistocerca americana. The sequence continues at coordinate 363,375,775 of NC_060124.1, read as the reverse complement.
TGATCCTACTTTTTGCTTCTTTGAGTAAAGGTCTGGCCCGGACGGTATCTCCATAAGATTGTATGTCGACTATGCTACAAATATAGCACCATTCTTATCCATCATCTTTCAGAGATCATTGGAACAACGGAAAGTTCCACGGGACTGGAAGAAGGCCCAGGTCATAGCAATCTATAAAAAGGGTAGAAAATCGGATACACATAATTACCGCCGAATTCACTGACATCGATATGTTGTAGAATCATGTAATATATTTTGTGTTCAGACATGATGACTTTCTACACTCTGAGAAGCTCATCTGCAGAAACCAGCATGGTTCTAGGAGACAGCGGTCATGCGAGACACAGCTAGCCCTCTTTGTGCATGATATACAACAGGATCTAGATACCGGCTCCCAGGTTGATAACATATTTCTCGACTTTCGAAAGGCGTTCCACTCAGTTCCGCACTGTCGCTTGCTCCAAAAAGTACGCGTTTACGGTCTATCCGATGACATATGCGCTTGGATAGAAAGCTTTCACAGAGAGCAGTATGTCGTCCTGAACGGGGTGACTTCAATAGAAACAAGCGTAACTTCAGGTGTGCCCCAGGGCAGCGCAATAGGTCCGCTGCTTTTTACAATTTACGTAAACGACATGGTTGATGGTATTGACAGCGGCATTAGACTGTTGGCCGATGATGCTGTAGTCTACAGGAAAGTAGTATCACACGAAAGTTGTGAACAAATCAATGAGGATTTGCAGAAAATAATTGCGTGGTGTAATTACTGGCAGTTATCTCTCAATATTAGTAAGTGTAACCTAATAGGTGTAACAAGGCGAAAATCCCCATTAATGACGAGTACAAAACAAATGATCAGTCTTTGGAAGCGGTAACATCCGTCACGCATCTGGGTGTGACTATTCGAAATGATCTCAAATGGAATGATCAGATTACACAGGTAACGGGAAAGGCGAACTCTAGATTGTGCTTTGTTGGTAGAATCCTGAAGCGATGCAGTCCTTCAATAAAGGAATTAGCTTACAATACGTTAGTTCAAATGGTTCAAATGGCTCTGAGCACTATGGGACTGAACATCTGTGGTCATCAGTCCCCTAGAACTTAGAACTACTTAAACCTAACTAACCTAAGGACATCACACACGTCCATGCCCAAGGCAGGATTCGAACCTGCGACCGTAGCAGTCGCGCGGTTCCGGACTGAGCGCCTAGAACCGCGAGACCACCGCGGCCGGCATACGTTAGTTCGTCCAGTCTTAGAGTATTATTCATCTGTATGGGGCCCTTACCAGTTTGATCTGATTCAAGAGATTGAGATGGTCCAAAAAAGAGTGGCAAGATTCGTGACTGGTATATTTAGCCATAGCCAGAGAATTACAAACCTCATAGAAAGTTTGAAGTGGGACACACTTGCAGACAGAGCGCTAAACGGAAGGGGCTGCTCATTAAATTGCAAAATCCGATCTTCGCCGAGGATGTAAAGCATATATTATTACCACCAAGTTTCAAATCGCGCAATGATCACCGTTCAAAGATAAGGGAAATTATAGCTTGTACTGAGGCATTCAGACAGTCGTTTTTCCCTCGCACCGCTTTATTGATTTTGAATTGTGCCGTAAATTTAAGTTTATTCCTTTCACTTCAGAATCTAACATTTGGAATTACACTTGACGAACACACTCAAGTTCATTCCGTGGAACATAACGAGGATAGTTCATCACTTGCTTACACAGGTATTTAGCCTGCACTACTTAAATTTAAGTCGACCATCGTTTGTATTGCAAGGCCTATGTTTCGCAGCTGGCGGAGGCCTTTCAGAGCATCGGGCGCTGAGGCCGGAGTGTGTGGCGAGCCAGCGACACCGTTAGCGTTCTCGCGCGGTCTTTTTCTGCCCAGAAAACGGCGCTCATCCCAGCCCATTCTTCAGCGGCACCGCGGCCGCCGCGGCGGTCACGTTTCGCATTCAGCGGTGCCCTCGGAATTAGCGTGCATGACTGGCTGGCTCCGAGCCCCGGCCGCCTGATTTTGACGCGGTCGCTGCGCAAAGCGAAGGCCAAGTCCAAACACCTCGATACACCTGCCACTCCGCTGACGGGCCGCGTGTCATTCGACGCAGAGGCAGAGGCGTGATTTTCCGGGCGGCCGTGTCGCCGCCAGACCAGCGACGAGCCGAAATAATAGTCTGGCGATGTGGTAATGGCATTGCCTTTCGTGACAAGCAATATCTCGCGCTTCAGACGAGACGCTGGCGCTCGCGAGTCAAACCACAACAAGCTGTCAGAACTGTAAACGGTGACCGCAGAGAATGAAGCTTTCGTCAGAACGACTCCAAAATAAGTGAAGGCAGGTTCCAGGTACGCGGACAACAAGCTCTTGCGATTTACTCGTTTTTCTACCAAGTCATTGCCACTCGGCATAGTTTCGCGCGATGCTGGTACTTACAACAGACGAGATAAACAACTATACGAGCTTCGGCTTTTTCTGCAAATTTACACACTTTGACATAAAAACTGGCCGGCGGCCGACCGTCGCAGAGTTTCAGTACGCACCGATCGAGACATGGGACAATAACCCGGCCATCTCCATTATTCTCGAAGCCCGGCTGTCTTCACAATTAGGCAACACTGTAAGCTGCGGCAGTTCCTGGAGGAAACCTAGTCTTCTGTTCGAACTGTTGTGCAACATCTGTGCCCGTAGTGATGGAAAGTGATTGGTAAGGTACTCAGATTTAGTCGTTTATGGACGTTTAGTGGTTTATCTACTAATAAAGTCATCAGAAGATCAAAAAAACTGCAAAACGATTTATAAAAGATATCTGAATGGCGCGAAAAGTGGCAGTTGACACTAAATAACGCTAAAAGGGACTCGTTAAACTTCGGTTACACGAGAAATCAGTCTAATCTAAAAGCCGTAAATTCAACTAAATACATAGGTATTACAATTACGAACAACTTAAATTAGAAGGAACACATAGAAAATGTTGTGAGGAAGGCTAACCAAAGACTGCGTTTTATTGGCAGAACACTTAGAAAATGTAACAGACCTACTAAGGAGACTGCCTACACTACGCTTGTTCGTCCTCTTTTAGAATACTGCTGGATCCTTACCAGATAAGACTGACGGAATACATCGAAAAAGTTCAAAGAAAGGCAGCACGTTTTGTATTATCGCGAGGTATGGGAGAGAGTGTCACAGAAATGACATAAGATTTGGACTGGTCATCATTAAAAGAAAGGCGTTTTTCGTTGCGACGGAATCTTCTCACGAAATTCCAATCACCAACTTTCTCCTCCGAATGCGAAAATATTATGTTGACACCGACCTACATAGGGAGGAACGATCACCACGATAAAATAAGGGAAATCAGAGCTCGTGCGGAAATATATAGTCTTCATTCCTTTCGTGCGCTATACGAGATTAGAATAATAGAGAATTGTGAAGGTGGTTCGATGAACCCTCTGCCAGGCACTTACATGTGATTTGCAGAGTATCCATGTAGATGGAGTTGTAGATGTAAACCAACAAAATGCTCCCAGAATGGAGATGAGTTGTTGACGCCCGTGTCAGCAAATGTCCACAGGTGGTGCCTAATTGCTATTACATGTATTTAGCGGAAACCCACGTGTCATCTACATTCTTTATTTCCTACTCCACTTAGCTTACTTCGTCAAAAAACGTGCGCTCACCACAAAAAATGGTCCCCTCTCAGTACCACAATTTTGCATCGTGGTTCGAACTGTACAGTGTTGAATCCTGTGTACCGTTTATTACCGTCTAAAACAATAACACAGCGTTCATAGGCTACGCTCGATATCTCTTCCGCTCCCTCTAATGTAAACCCTTGCTCACAGGTTCAAGCGAACGGTAGTGAACACTGGCGAATTGTCTGTGAATGCGCATTCGCTTATGTTCGCTTTAAAGTCATACACTTTTAAATACTCTTATGGGAACCTTTGGTAGATTTGTTGATTTTATACCGAATATTATGTATGCAACAAACTGAAGTCAGGCCTGAAATGAATCCAGTGTTGTAACAGCCTTCACGTCGCTTGGTGTCAGTTTTCCTTGCTCACGTAAATGATCTCGGTTAAAGCAAACGAAATAGGACTGACTCAGACGTGAGGCAGCAGGTGGGACCAGAAAAGTAGAAAACCACGAAGATCGCCATGTAGCCATCTTTAGCGCTCGCAGATGTCAAGATCGCACTTACCGTCACCAGAATACGCGTATATTCAAGCCAATTTAGCGGAACAATAACAATTATTTTAAACTTAAATATGTCCACGTTTCATCGAATTCGTTGAGGTCTGCGACTGAATTACGGAATTTACAAAATAACGTTTATTTTCCACAGTTACCGACACGGAAAATTTCGGCACGATGATGCGATCGTCAGATGCCTTACTGTTACTTATACATCAGTTATTAATTTACGATTCATGTAAAGTGCCGAGAAGATTTTGTACCGAGTGTACAAGTGAGGCTATGTTCCGGATGTTATTGATCCTGCCCAGAAACATTAATTTATTTTAGTGAGCACCAGTATTTAGATAATCTCTGTGACATCATTAATTACGTATTGTGAGAATATATCCTCATTTGGCTTGCGATGACAGGGTGTCTACGACCCGGGACAACCGGGAGATCCGGGAAAAACCCGGGATTTTTTTCACCCGGGAGAAAACCGGGGAAAACCCGGGATATTTTTAGAATTCCGGGAATTTTTCATTGTTTTAGTTTTCAGTTAAATTTTTGTAATTTTGACTGGTAAGAACCGACACACTAACAAAGGATATTACTGTATCCCGCTACTGCAGAATAATACTTCAACAATAAAACATAAACGAGAGAAAAAAACGAAAATAACTTAAATTGCAAAGGAAATGCGCCATATACAACGACGACACAAGTGCTCATGCAAGCGTCTGCCAATTGAAAATGTGTCAAAGGCTTTAGGAAGACTATGCAGTGCTTCATAACAACAAATTGCCTCCAATCAGCGTGAAGTCGCAACTGTTTACATTCGATTTGTTTTAGCAGTTAACGCGCGGTCTCATGCGCATGCGCAGTTGAGTCACGTTTGAGTAGTAGATTCTCCCGCTTCTGTCAACAGGAATGTGGCTGTTGGCTGTGCAACCAGTCGCAGCAAGCAGCTAGATACTACCGGGAAAAGGGGGCGCCAAATTCATATTCTCGAGGAAAAAAAAAACTTGTTCCACAAAGCACCTAGCATCCAGCGCACGTTTGCCTATCAATTAGTCATATGATTTTGAAACGCTTTCCTGTTGGTTTTTGACCATTTTTGAACATATTTTAAGTTGATTTCTGAATGAATCATAAGCTGACTTTTGAATGCATGCATAGTGTACGTGATGTCTCTGTCAGGAGAATCCTCGTCGCATCTAGAAATAAACTTTCCACAGACAAGAGGGGACGGGGCTACTCGAGCTGAGTGGAGTAAAGCCGAATGGATGAATGGCAATAGCTGTCTGATAATGTGGTTGATTGGGTGTGCGAATGATCAGCGTTGTTATACTTACTAGCGAAATCCATAGAGTCATACTATCAGAATAGAAATAAACGACTGACAGGAATAACAGGTGAGAAAGATTATGTATTATCTTCTCGGTGTGTCCAAGAAAATGAAGTTTTGACAGAAAATGTTTGGCCAGATCGCTACACTAGTAAGGACCAGTAGTACAGTCCCCGGCTACCAGCCGCTTAAGTTCTATTATGGAAGTAACGCGGAAAACGTGTTGTACGAACACGTAACAACGCCTAACCGGAGAATAATTGCGGGAGAACTAAACCTGTGATTCTGGCAGGGTTAGAGAAGTTAATCGGCGAACAAATTTTGACAGTGGCAGCAATAGCTACAGAATTGGTGATGACAGGACTGTTTGTTAGAAACGGGGACATCACACAAATTATGGAAGAATAAGACGATTCCAAATTTATATAAAAATTTCGTAATACTAGTTTTCGATCTCATGCTAGAGAAGCTGGTGCATATGAATGAAACGGGAAACTATTTCCTAACATAAAGCTTTTTGATTGTAGTAGGCCTAATAGGCATTTGATATTTATACTTATTGGATTATATTCTGTCGTGTTATAAAAATGACCATTTGTGCCAAAACAGTCTCGTTTATTAGGTGTGTTACAAAATTGCTGCCGTATTAGAAAGGCCTATTTTGTTTTATCTAGCAGACAGTGACAAAATAGACGTAATCAGATCGAGAAACCACACCAGTCTTGGGTATTATTTGTATTAACAGTTTTTTCAGTATTAGACAACTACATTTCGATTTTCCATGCAGCAAAACGTTTGACAAACTTTGATGAGGTAAAAGATTCTTTCACAGAAAGGAAAACACGCCATGCAAAGCTGTAGCAAGATTAGAGAGAAAAAAAAATGCTAGGAGCTAAGGTTTGAAGAAATGTGTAATTTCTTGCTTATCTCTTGTCAGTACTGGTTTTATATATCCTATATTTAATTTTATGCCACACAAAACAGCAAGTTATTAACTAATGGGCAATGAAGAGTTCAGATTTTCTGAAGAGTTCTTGTTCTCTCTATTACAAATAATCCCATCCGCTATTAATAGCGAGATTTTTTTTTTAAGAGAGGCAGGCTGTCAAACCGGCCGACTGGGAGCAGAAGAGGCACCACAGGACATTTCGATTTCCACTCTCCTGAATATAGTTTGGACGTGCGGTAGAAAAATGCTTTATGAAGACGCATGGCACTGCACTTTGACATACTTAAGACCAAATAATATGTCTTACATTTCCTCGAATACATACGTTTTATGTTTCAGACTTTTCAGAAAGATGTGCGTTACAAGATGAACATATTTTGAAAATTCGATTTTTTTTAGTATTGACCCGGTTCGCAAATGTCGTAGATCCGGGGCTGATGCGCAGAGCAATCTGAGCTACAGTGGGTAGTCTCCACGTGACCCGTGTTTACGTTCAGTGATTTTGCTGTTTCCCCTTCGTTTACTCTCGCGTCAAATGAAAACAAAACGGATATCCGTGGCCGGGAGCTATCAAGTGAATTAAAACACATTCACATAATTACTAAAGGCTGAAATATGTAAGTGGTTTCAGATTTTATTTTATTTCCACCTTTCTGACAATCAAACATTAATCGCCTTGCATAACAATGAGGTTATTTTTGTCTGTTTGCTAAAGAAATTTGACTTTTGCTAATCTTTTCCGCAGAGGCAGTCAATGTATTTGAAACGAAATGTTTAATTCCACAGTACTGGGTAGTTTCAACTGTTCGCTGCATTTCAAGTGCACGTTTTCATTTTATAGCACGTATGGCATTATGCCATGATAAAGAACCAAACATAACATAATACAGTACTGGTGCTCCAAGAAAATTTACATCCTGAAAACCACACTTAAAAGCTTCATATCAGTTCGGGGTCTACGGTACTTCATTGGGAATCTGGACATACGAGTGTGCCTTTAAGTATGCACTTTAAATGTGCACATTTTAATATGGTTCACGAAATTCCGATGCTCTTCCAGTATCATCTTTCATTGATGATCTTTTACACGTACGTACATACGGGCTTCCTACGTCATGATATCTACCCAAGCGCGGTGTCGCCTGTTACCTGAGCTCTCTGGCAACTGCTGAAACGAAGCTATTTGTAACAGGTCGCGGGAAAATATTACGATTAGTGGTTTGAAAAGCGTTACTTTCAAAGTAAATATCCTTTTACGTAAGTTGAGCTACATACAAGAATGGACCGTGAATTTATTAAATCACAAAGCGTTTGACTCTCATTTAAAAATCAGCTGTCTGATGACGAGCCATTTAGAAGCATTTCGAACCCTCGAACCCTGAAGATCAGACATTTATGCCATTATTAAAAATTTTACAGGCACATTTGTACGGTATCTCTTAAAGTGTAACATGCGCAAAAAAGATCAACAGTATATGCGAAAGCTTAGCTTCTCTTGCAGCTTGAGACCAATATTTTATGTGAAAGCTTTGCTTTTCTTGTAACAACACTATGTATATTAATTTAAACTATTAACTTTCCGTGTTTGGCGCGCTACTTAACACTGATGTTGCTATTGGTTGACTACATCACGTCTCCTATGCTCTGAATATCCGCTGTCATCGGCTGGCGAGATCACGTGACATGAGTTACGAACGGCTTACAAAAGCGCATCGAAATCTCGATTTCAATGGTTCGGAAAGTAACATGCTGTGTTTGGTGGAATCCAATGTATGTTTTCGTAATACGAAAATACGCAGCGTACATGTTGCTGCACATCAAAGATATTTCCAAAACGTGTCTTTTTCTCTGAGTTTCTTTTTCTAAAGTGCCGGGAAATTGTACGCCCGTGTACAAAACCATAACCATTCAAAGGAGTGATAGGGGAAAATATACTGTCACCCGGGAGAAAGTGTGTTTTTAACCGGGAAATCTGGGAAAAATCCGGGAATTTTTTTTCTTTGTCCACGTAGACACCCTGAATGAACACAACACGGTAACTTCACACAGTTGGTTAGATGATAAAGGATCTTCAACTGGTAAAGTAACACGTACACAATAACGCAGGCACTTATTTCAACGGTATTACCTTAGAAGTTAAAAGTGTATAATATCTTAGCAGCTGAAGAATCTTAGGCATCCAAACTACTTCGTGAAGCGATGGCGTTCTGTTTGTTCCAGTGCTTTGTGTGCCAAAGACGGATGTATTCACACAACATGTAAGTCATTATATTACTGAGACTGTTTAAAACTACAAGATATATGAGTATAGCATTGCACACTAAAATAATATAGTATTTGAAATATAACGTTACTGGCACATTCAGCAAAAAGCTATTCTCTTCAGCTCACGTGCATCGCAAATGAATATTAATTTACATTTAGGCACCTCATGATGACAGCATGCTGCCCAAACGCGTCGTACCAAAAAATATTTGACAATAGATGTGACTGAAATTGTGAAAGTACGAGGGCGTGCTACAAAATAATGCCTCCGCAATTTTATGCGGAAACTCTTAAAGCTTTTTACACAAAACAAACATTATTAACAATCTACTTCTTTATTCTTGTCTACATATTTGTTTCTCAACGTAGTCTCACTGACGACGAACACATTTCTCTCAACGGGAGAGAAGGTTGTTGATACCGACACTGTAAAATGTTAAATTTTTTTGACAGAGCCACAACATCAATTCTTCTTGCACCGCTTCATCACTATCAAAGTGAAGTTCTCGAAGATCTTTAAGTTTTGGACATTGATGAAAATCGGATGGGACTGTAAGGAGGATGATCGATGACAGTGAACCCAAGGCGTCGGATTGTTGTAGTTGTCGCAGCCCTCGTGTGTGGTCTGGTATAGTCATGTTGAAGGAGGGGGTGTTCCATGTGTGGACAAACTCATCGAACTCGCAACTCAATTATAGCACGCTGTTTCTCAAGCACCGACGTAGTTACTTTACACACCGCCATGTTACACGCTACCATTGGAGCCCTCTACCGACGGAGGGCCGCAAATATGCAGACATGAAGAATAAAGATGTAGAGTGTTAATTACGTTTGGTTTATTTAAAAAGCTTTAGGTGTTTTCACATAGAAATACGGAGGCATTACTTTTCAGCACACCTTCGTATTCCAAATTTAATAGATAACTTTCGGACATTAAAATAGCAGAAAACTACAGAGCTCGGGAATGGCAAGGAACTCTCGAAATTACAAGCTAGTTTAACACTGGACACTATCAGTTACTTGCCTGGTGACCTTCTCACGTGGATGAGCTTGCAGCTGCCTACTTGCACGTAACATTCGGGCCAGTGAAAGTTATTCATTCATAGGCGGAATGTACCTGCCACCAACAACAGAATCTTCGCCAGAAGATGATGGGTACGAAACTCATTGAAACGTTGCGACAAGACGACGCCACCACTCGGCTAATAACTCGAGAAGAATTCACCAGTAGTTCTTTGTTTGCTTGCGGGACGTGGCGTTCAGGAGGATACACGGGCTGTATATGCATATAGTAATTACTATGGCATTGCCAGTACCCTTGGTCCTGGAAGACGTGCGTATTTCAGTTTTAATCCATTTTATCTGTTGACGGTGATGTGGATATACTTCTTAAGAGGACACGGCTGGAGACAAGTAAGAACGTTACTGTATTATTAGTTTCATTGTTCCAGTGTATGTTTTATATTGGTCACTTGTAGAGATTCTAATACTATAATTCTGATGATAAAGGCTTGACCCTCGAAAGACGTGAATTTCAGTGATCTTTAGATTGCCAATAGGTTCAATAAGCCAGAAAAACTGACTTTCCGAATGTAGGGGAAAACGACTGAAAGAGACAACATTTCTCTCATTCACACGTTCATGTAGCTATAGTTTGTAAACCGGCATTCACAATCTTAGTGCTTGGAGAAATACTGGTTTTATGTCGTGTAGATTTTATATTGTGTATTGTGTACTTAAAACGGGGACCTAGAAACGACGAAGAGGCTTCGTCCCGCCGTAGCCCTCAGTGGTTCACAACCCCACAACAGGCCACAGCAGTCCACCCATCCCACCGCCGTCCCACACCGAACCCAGGGTTATTGTGCGGTTCGGCCCCCCGGAACGTCTCATACCAGACGAGTTAACCCCAAATGTTTGTGTGTAGATTAAATACGTTATACGCGTACGTGGAGACAGTGTTGCAAAACAATCGCCGACATAGTGTAACTGAAGCGGAATAAGAGGAACCAGCCCGCATTCGCCGAGGTAGATGGAAAACCGTCTTAAAAACCATCCACAGGCTGGCCGGCACACCAGACCTCGGCACTAATCCGTCCTGTGCGGCTGGTCCCGGCGGAGGTTCGAGTCCTCCCTCGGGCATGGGTGTGTGTGTTTGTCCTTAGGATAATTTAGGTTAAGCAGTGTGTAAGCTTAGGGACTGATGACCTTAGCAGTTAAGTCCCATAAGATTCCACACACATTTGAACATTTTTGAACTAATCCGTCGGGCGGATTCGTGCCGGGGACCGGCACGTCTTCGCGCTTGGGAAGCAGCGCGTTAGACTGCACGGCTAGCCGAACGGGCAGATTTTGTATTACTTCGACATTATATCACGTAGATTATGACTCTATCAAAGTTATAAGAGTTTGTTGCTGTTATACATCTTAAATTAATTGCTGCTACAATTTTTCAGAAGTATGCTTTTCAAAAGTTACATTGTATCGAACTGTTTTTTTCTCGGACACTAAGCTCCAGCAGTATACGAGGGCTATTTTTTTAAAACTTGCGATCAATCGCGAAATTAAAACCACGGTGAAAATTCGGGGAAGCTTTGCGCAGGTGTGTTGCGTAGTATCTCTAGTACGCCCGTGCGTCGCGTCACATCGCACTTCTCAGTTCTGAGCGTACAGCATGTAAAGATGCCTCCAACAATAGCGTCTCCCGCCTCCTAAGAGCCCTCATACTGCAACTGTCATGTGTTTCCTTCTCCGTTTTAATTCTCTGCTGCACAATGCAGATGCGACGAAGATTCAAATGGCTCTGAGCACTATGGGACTTAAGATCTGAGATCATCAGTTCCCTAGAACTTAGAACTACTTAAACCTAACTAACCTAAGGACGCCACACACATCCATGCCCTAGGCAGGATTCGAACCTGCGGCCGTAGCAGTCGCGTGGATCCAAACTGAAGCGCCTAGAACCGCTCGACCACCGCGGCCGGCTGCGACAAAGACATTCCTGCAGCATTTTCGAAGAGAAGTGTGTGGCCACCCACAATACAGCCTGCACCTGGCTCCCTTTGGTTTTCATCTCTTCGCTCATATGAACCACTGGCTATGAGAACAGCTTTTTGGAATAGACAACGAGCTGCAGACCAGCGTAGTGAATTGGCGAAAAGCACAAGCAGCTGCCTTTTACAACGAGAGTATTACTTGGTAAACATTATTGGAAACAGTGATCAATATATTATATTTTAACTAAAGTTCAGTCTTGATCACAACACTTACGTCTCAATAACATAGGTGACCGGTTTCGGTTATATTTATATAACCATCTTCAGACCCCTGGCTTCCTTGGAGGATGGTAGGCGGAGGTCTCCTCAGCTGCTACGACTTCATAGCAGCTCAGTGTTGTGATCAAGACTGAACTTTAGTTAAAATATAATATTACAAAGTTGTTTTCAGGCTATGACAAATGTCAAACTAAGAGTGACGACTATGTAGAGAAGAAGCTGGAAGGTGTAGCTAAAGTTTGCTGTTATAAATATTTGATTTTCACTATGGTTTCCATTTCGCGACCTGCCGGAGGTTGAATAAAAATAAGCCTCATACTATTCACTGGTGTAAACAAATTGCAAAAATGGTTCAAATGGCCCTGAGCACTATGGGACTTAACTTCTGAGGCCATCAGTCCCCTAAAACTTAGAACTACTAGAACTTCGAACTAATTAACCTAAGGACATCACACACACACACCCATGCCCGAGGCAGGATTCGAACCTGCGACCGTAGCGGTCGCGCGGTTCCAGACTGAAGCGCCTAGAACCGCTCGGCCACCCCGGCCGGCAATTGCACTTCCTGAAAGACATTTGCACAGGGTGATTATGCTAAACTGGGACAAAAACTGCAGGTAACAATCCCTGAAAGCATTATGAACAGTAAAGGCCATACGAGCATATGGCCGGAAATGCTTTCCAAGGGAGGCAAGCCTACTTGATAGTAGAAATGAACAATCTTTGACAGTGCAGGTTTTAACGATTGGAGGCGCACGTGAGAATACACCAAGCGAGTGGGAATATTACATCTCTACTAGTGTTACAGCTCCACACTCAAGACGGCAGCAACCTTGTCCATGACAACTGCCACTATCGTATCACTAACAAAACGTGAAGGTTTCCTACCTACAAACTTTCCTCCGTAGCATCCTTGTAGCATAGATACCATGAATCCCCTGTTGAACGTGGAGCTACAACACTAGCAGAGACAGAACATTACCTCTTGTCTGGTGGATTCTCATGTGCCTTTCCAATAACTGAAACCTGCATTGTTATATGTCATTTGTTTCCATCTTCAAGTGGGCGTATCTCCCTTGGAACGCACTTATGGCCACATGTCCATATGAGCCGTGTCTGACGAGGCTATGGGTGTTCTTGTTGTACACGAAGTACCATTGGGCTGTGCCCGTCTGAATTCTGAATGCGCTAGGGGTCTTTTTTTTTAAAAAAAATAATCGGGGATTGGCGTTGTGTGCGTGTTTTCTGTGTGTAAGCTTGTCTTTGGTGTTTTATATATGTGTTATTGGTCTCTAAAGAGGAGTGTAAAGGTTAATTTTGGACGTCTGTGAGAAGCTTCTGTTGGTTCATTTCCTAAATTTTATATGAGAAAGTGGGCCGAAGTTTGTGTAGTTTGGTAAAATTTTGTGGTTGGTTGGCCTAGGAGGTCTCTTACGTGTGTGTTAGGGACGTATCTGCCCGTCCCTAACACACACAAAGAAGCCGTGTCTGGAGACACTCGGGACAGCATTGGGTTACCAGCCTGACTGACAACCGTCGTACCGCCCGACAGCCAGGTGTGACGCTCTCGGGCGCCATTTCATTTTACAGCAGGAACGTTTTTGTCATCTGCGACACCCATACAGCGCAGCGGTATGACGATGATATTCTACAACCTAGTTTGTTGCTCTTCACGGAAGACCATCCTGGGCTTACATCTTAGCAAGAGTTTCTACTGCTTGTCTTTCTGTTTGCCGAATCCTACATTAGCCAGCAAGGTCACCGGATCTCTACCCAATTGAGAAAGTTCGGGGCACTATGGGCAGGACCCTCCAACCATCTCGGGATTTTGATGATATAAGGCGCCAGTTGGACAGAATTTGTCACGATATCTTTCAGGAGGACACCCTACAACTCCACCAAACAATGCCAAACCGAATAACTCACTGTATACATCTACCTATATACTCCGCTAGCCACCAAGCGGTGTGTGGCGGAGGGCACAATTCGCCCAAAAGTCATATTACCCCCCCCCCCCCTCGCCCCCCGGATCGCGTGAGGGTAAACGACTGTCTGAACGCCTCAGTACGAGTTCTAATCTCCCTTATCTTTGAATGGTGATCATTGCGCGATTTGATAGTTGGTGGTAATAATACATACTCTACATCCTCGGCGAAGCTCAGATTTCGCAATTTAGTGTGCAGCCCTTTCCGTTTAGCGCGTTGTCTGTCTGCAAGTGTCCCACTTCAAAGTTTCTAAGAGATCTGAAATGCTCTGGCGATGGCTAAATGTACCAGTCACGAATCTTGCCGCTCTTCTTTGGATCTTCACAGTCTCTCGAATCAGACCCAACTGGTAAGGGTCCCATACAGACGAACAGTACTCTAAGACTGGACGAACTAACGTATTGTAAGCTAATTCCTTTATTGGAGATTTGAGATCATTTCGAATAGTCACACCAAGATACGTGACGGATGTTACCGCTTCCAAAGACTGGGCATTTATTTTGTACTCGTACATTAATGGGGACTTTCACCTTGTAATACGCAGTAGGTTACACTTACTAATATTGAGAGATAACTGCCAGTCATTACACCACGCAATTATTTTCTGCAAATCCTCATTGATTTGTTCTCAACTTTCGTGTAATACTACTTTCCTGTACACTCCAGCGTCATCGGCAGACAGTCTAGTGCCGCTGTCAGTACCATCAACCAGATCGTTTACGTAAACCGTAAAAAGCAGCAGACCTGTTACGCTGCCATGGGGCACACCTGAAGTTACGCTTGTTTCTGTTGTGTGGTGTCACCGCCAGACACCACACTTGCTAGGTGGTAGCCTTTAAATCGGCCGCGGTCCATTAGTATACGTCGGACCCGCGTGTCGCCATTACCAGTGATTGCAGACCGAGCGCCGCCACACGGCAGGTCTAGAGAGACTTCCTAGCACTCGCCCCAGTTGTACAACCGACTTTGCTAGCGATGGTTCACTGACAAAATACGTTCTCATTTGCCGAGACGATAGTTAGCATAGCCTTCAGCTACGTCATTTGCTACGACCTAGCAAGGCGCCATTATCAAAAAAAAAAAAAAAAAAAAAATGGTTCAAATGGCTCTGAGCACTATGGGACTTAACATCTATGGTCATCAGTCCCCTAGAACTTAGAACTACTTAAACCTAACTAACCTAAGGACAGCACACAACACCCAGCCATCACGAGGCAGAGAAAATCCCTGACCCCGCCGGGAATCGAACCCGGGAAGCGAGAACGCTACCGCACGACCACGAGATGCGGGCGGCGTCATTATCAGTTGCTATTGATATTGTGAAGAATGTACAGACAAGAGCTACGTTCAACATTGATGGATTAAAGTTAAGTATTCCACCAAGTACCACCTTTTTTCTGAAGTCTGAATCACCTTGTCCTGTTCCAGACCCCACACCAGCCTGCGTGAGCTTAAACGCGTGTCTTTCGGCTTCCTCCAAACTTCGTGGGTTGGCTCCTGCCAATCCACATGTTGAAGTCACCCCGTTCAGGACGACATACTGCTCTGTCTGTTAGAAAACTTTCTATCCAACCGCATATGTCATCGGATGGACCGTAAGCGCGCACTTTTTGGAGCAAGCGACAGTGCGGAACTGAGTCGAACGCCTTTCGAAAGTCGAGAAATATGGCATCAACCTGGGAGCCGGTATCTAGAGCCTGTTGTATATCACGCACAAAGAGGGCCAGTTGTGTCTCGCATGACCGCTGTTTCCTAAAACCGTGCTAGTTTCTGCAGATGAGCTTCTCAGAGTCTAGAAGGTCATTATGTTGTTGTTGTGGTCTTCAGTCCTGAGACTGGTTTGATGCAGCTCTCATAGAGTAAAGCTCCATGCCCTTGGGAAATGAACACAAAATATGTTCCATGATTCTACAACAAATCGATGTCTGTGGAATTGGCCGGACCGGAGGTGGACCAAAGCGTTATAATAAATCATCTATTTTTTTGAAGTTGTAATCATTTGTTTATCTGTACATGCACATCACATCTACAGATTTCTACCCCATTCTGATAAGTCCTTCGTGATGCGTCGTTTATTAGCCAAGAGTGTATCACATATAATTGCTTTAATATCAAGTTAAATAGGGAAATATGAGGGTTGTTAACACACATAACTAATACACTTCGTCTCTACTTTTCCTCTAAGACTTGCTTGAGTTATACTTGATACGCTGACATTGTAAACCTCCTAAAAATTACACTCCTCCGTCCAAGGGGGACCGCGCCTTCTGTCTGGTTGTCAGTTAGCCCGTTCGTCACTGTATTTGTCTGAAAGATATTCCTGTCACAGATATCTTCGGTTTTGATCTGTTGGATTTGGAGGACTTCATTGGTATTTCTAAACCAGGGCATTGTGTCGTTTTGTGGGTCCTCCCCGAGGTTAGCGATTACTTCTATTGTTTTCTTTTCTTTCAAATGATACTGTAGGATCCTCGGAGCGTGTGCGTTGTTCGACGGGCAATATCGCCAGCAAAAGCTAGACATTCCACGATGATTCCCTTGGATTTAATCCCAGTTCTCATCAGGCTATTGTTTTGTTTTAAAAATCGTTCACAACTGTGGTTTTACTATCACAGTTGGCGTCCATCAAGGCTCATTTCTGTCTCCGCTGCACTGTGTTACTGTAATGGGTATCACAACGTGCGTCTTACAGAAGTGTGTACAGTGAACAATGCTGTACGGTGATGACGTGATGCTCGTGGCGGATATCAGGGAGGATTGCGAAACTTAAGTCCAAACAGCTATGACCTTCTAAAAAGATTTGGCCTCCTTTTATACATCCACAAGACTAAATACATGGAAACAATTCCATTTCCTGGAATTATATAAATTAATGGAACTCCTCTTACCAGGGTGCGATATCTAGATTCTGGACCACAGAGGTGGGCTATGTGAATGAGAGCATGAATCAGTGCGATCTGGATGCGATTCAGAGTCGACTGGGGTATTCTTTGTGATAAGAGGTCACCTGTCCTCCTAAAATTAAAGATACAGATTGTCCATGAAGTCCCTTTACAACTTCAAAATTTTATTACAACGGGAGTCGTTGAAATATTTTAAAAAATTTCTTTTATTTTAATCACTGTTTACTAAAGTTTTTATATATACTAAAATTTTGTGTTTCAGATACTCTATTGATGGAAGGAACTGAACCTCTATAAAATGGCAACTCCTCAAGAGAAGGCACAATGTGTGTCCTGGTTTATTGAGACAAAATCGGATGTTCAGACTCAACGAAACTTCAGAACGAAGTATGGAAGAGATCCACCATAGCGCCCTTCAATCCGTGCATGGTACAAAAAATTTATGGAGACAGGGACAGTGTTGGATAAAGGGAGGAGCGGGCGACCAAGAACATCCTAGGAAAACATCGATCGCGTTTTAAAAGTCTTCACTCGTTCACGTGCGAAGTCCATCCGCACTGCTGCCAGACAGTTGCAACTACCACGTTCAACTGTGCATAAGGCCCTCCACAAGAACTTACGGCTGTACGCTTACAAAGTGCAACTGTTACAGACAGACACTTGAGCCAAATGACAAGCCAAAACGGACAGAGTTTGCACTCGACATGCTGGAACGCGTTTCAGAGGATGAAGCATTCCTCAAGCGAGTTTCTTTCATTGACGACGCACCTTTTCATGTTTCTGGGCCATTAAACAGACACAGTGTGAGAATCTGTGGATCAGAACACCCCCATGTGACTAGGGAGCTCCACCGAGATTGTCCAAAAGTGAACGTGTCGTGTGGAATCATGTGCGACCGAGTAATTGGTCTATTTTTCTTCAACGAGTCAACTATTACTGCAGATGTTTACCTCGACCTTCTGACTGAAAATGTAGCACCACAATTGATTGACTTACAACGAACTATCATTTTCCAGCAAGATGGTGCACCAACACATTGGGAACTGCACGTTCGTCGGTTCCTTTAATGAAACATTTCCAGGCAAATGGATTAGGAGGGATGGGCCAATTCCTTGGCCACCGCGTTCGCCAGATATCACGCCCTTGCACTTTTTTTATGGGGGTATGTAAAAGATATCGTGTATCACAGATGAGGGACATCGCTGACTTGAAGCAAAGGATTCGTAATGTCATTGCCACCATTGATGACGCTATGCTACAGCGAACATGGGAAGAAATCGAGTACCGCCTTGATGAGCTTCGTGCAACTAAAGGCGCCCATATACAGGTCTATTAAACACTGTCAAAAAACTTTTATAGACACTGATTACAATAAAAGGGCCCGCCCGGTTGGCCATGCGGTCTAACGCACGGCTTTCCGGGCGGGTAGGAGCGCCTGGTCCCCGGCACGAATCCGCCCGGCGGATTTGTGTCGATGTCCGGTGAACCGGCCAGTCTGTGGATGGTTTTTAGGCGGTTTTTCATCTACCTCGGCGAATGTGGGCTCATTCCCCTTATTCCGCCTCAGTTACACTATGTCGGCGATTGGTGCACAAACACGTTCTCCAAGTACGCGTACACCACCATTACTCTACCTCGCAAACATAGGGGCTACACTCGTCTGGTGTGAGACGTTCCCTGGGAGTCCACCGGGGGCCGAACCGCACAATAACCCCGGGTTCGGTGTGGGGCGGCGGAAGGGTGGACTGCGTTAGTAGTCGTGAGGTTGTGGACCGTTGCGGCTGCGACGGGGACGGAGCCTCTCTGTTGTTTCTAGGTCCCCGGTTAACATACAATACAATACATACAATACAATAAAAGAAATGTTGTTAAAATATTTCAACAACTGCCGTTGTAATGAAATTTTGACGTTGTCAAGGGACTTTCTGGACACCCTGTATGTCGTACAATGGTGAGGCTCGTTGCGTTATATGGTACTGAGTGTTGGCCCACACCCTGAAGTGCTGAGCACTCATTACATGTCATGAAAATGCGGATCCTGAGAAGATCATTCGGCATTTCCCTGCTCCACCACATCAAATATTCAACGATGCGAGAACTAGCTGCAGTGGATCCAATCAATGAAACAGTGCAACAATGGAAACTTTGGTGGCATGGACGTACCACATGGGCGCCACCTACTTCAGTCATCAGCTCGGCCTGTCATCTCATTGTGAAGGCCAAAGACAACGTGGAAGACCTAGACACTACAAACTCAGATCTAAGACCGAGAAAAAAAAATGGCTCTGAGCACTATGGGACTCAACTGCTGAGGTCATTAGTCCCCTAGAACTTAGAACTAGTTAAACCTAACTAACCTAAGGACATCACACACATCCATGCCCGAGCCAGGATTCGAACCTACGACCGTAGCGGCCGCGCGGATCCAGACTGTAGCGCCTTTAACCGCTTGGCCACCACGGCCGGCTAAGACCGAGAAGCATAAATCCATAGGAAGTGTTAGGCAGCAAGAAATCGCATGCCCTGGTCCAAAAAGCGGGCCCCGCTCCAAAGGACGGCGCTAAGAAGAAGAAAAAGAGCTGAGACAAGTTGAAAGGGGAAGCGGTATTATATTTGATGGTGGGTGGGAGACAAAATATGACACACCCCTCTTCCCCACTCCCCTGCCGACAAAAGAAAAAAATCAAAAGCCTGGACCGGAGCTTGTCCGCATACGCTCAGACCCTGGGCCTTCCCTGATAGCGGTACGTGAGAACGAAGCGGCTCTGCTGCGGGTGATGTAGTGCGACCTTGCGGCGATACCGTAGCGGCACAGTAGAGACAACCCGAAGCCGGCAGTAGGCGGGTCATTCATTAGGCCTGCCGACCGGGCCGTGTGACAGCGATTTTGGCGGCGGCGGCCGGCCCGTGTGGGCGGCCGGACCCGCTGGAGTGGAGTGGGGAGGGCAGGTATCGGCGTGTCCGTCCATTTGGGGGCGCAGCGGCAGCGGCGGGCGGCCGCGGTCCTTCACCCTGGCGGGCCGGCGCGGCCAGACGGCGGAAATATGAGTCCGCAGACGGCGGCCAAGGACACGCCGGCGGCAGCAAGGCCGCGCTGGCCGCACGCCAGTCCCAGGAAGAACACCCAGGGGACTGCCGGCTTCCACACTGCGCCGTCGACGTCTACACTGCGCCACGACACACCTCTGGATTCGAGAATTTCAGGCGAGCAAAAAGCTATAATGTGCGTCTTTATGATTTTGCGACGCAATGAAAAGTCCAGTAGATTACGAGAGTACACCTGGCAGGGTATCTACATCTACATGACTACTCTGCAATTCACATTTAAGTGCTTGGCAGAGGGTTCATCGAACCACAATCATACTATCTCTCTACCATTCCACTCCCGAACAGCGCACGGGAAAAACGAACACCTAAACCTTTCTGTTCGAGCTCTGATTTCTCTTATTTTATTTTGATGATCATTCCTACCTATGTAGGTTGGGCTCAACAAAGTATTTTCGCATTCGGAAGAGAAAGTTGGTGACTGAAATTTCGTAAATACTCGTAGATCTCGCCGCGACGAAAAACGTCTTTGCTTTAATGACTTCCATCCCAACTCGCGTATCATATCTGCCACACTCTCCCCCTTATTACGCGATAATACAAAACGAGCTGCCCTTTTTTGCACCCTTTCGATGTCCTCCGTCAATCCCACCTGGTAAGGATCCCACACCGCGCAGCAATATTCTAACAGAGGCCGAACGAGTGAAGTGTAAGCTGTCTCTTTAGTGGACTTGTTGCATCTTCTAAGTGTCCTGCCAATGAAACGCAACCTTTGGCTCGCCTTCCCCACAATATTATCTATGTGGTCTTTCCAACTGAAGTTGTTCGTAATTTTAACACCTACGTACTTAGTTGAATTGACAACCTTGAGAATTGTACTATTTATCGAGTAATCGAATTCCAACGGATTTCTATTGAAACTCATGTGGATCACCTCACACTTTTCGTTATTTAGCGTCAACTGCCACCTGCCACACCATACAGCAATCTTTTCTAAATCGCTTTGCAACTGATACTGTTCTTCGGATGACCTTACTAGACGGTAAATTACAGCATCATCTGCGAACAACCTAAGGGAACTGCTCAGATTGTCACCCAGGTCATTTATATAGATCAGGAACAGCGGAGGTCCCAGGACGATTTCCTGGGGAACACCTGATATCACTTCAGTTTGATGATTTGCCGTCTATTACTACAAACTGCGACCTTCCTGACAGGAAATCACGATTCCAGTCACACAACTGAGACGATACCCCATAGGCCAGCAGCTTGATTAGAAGTCGCTTGTGAGGAACGGTGTCAAAAGCTTTCCGGAAATCTAGAAATACGGAATAAACTTGAGATCCCCTGTCGATAGCGGCCATTATTTCGTGCGAATAAAGAGCTAGCTGCGTTGCACAAGAACGATGGTTTCTGAAACCATGCTGATTACGTATCAATAGATCATTCCCTTCGAGGTGATTCATAATGTATATGCTCCAAAACCCTACTGCAAACCGACGTCAATGATACAGGTCTGTAGTTCGATGGATTACTCCTACTACCCTTCTTAAACACTGGTGCAATTTTCCAATCTGCTGGTACAGATCTATCGGTGAGCGAGCGGTTGTATATGATTGCTAAGTAGGGAGCTATTGTATCAGCGTAATCTGAAAGGAACCTAATCGGTATACAATCTGGACCTGAAGACTTGCCCGTATCAAGCGATTTGAGTTGCTTCGCAACCCCTAAGGTATCTACTTCTAAGAAACTCATGCTAGCAGCTGTTCGTGTTTAAAATTCTGGAATATTCCATTCGTCTTCCCTGGTGAAGGAATTGCGGAAAACTGCGTTCAATAACTCCGCTTTAGCGGCACAGTCGTCGGTAACAGTACCATCGGCACTGCGCAGCGTGGGTATTGAGTGCGTCTTGCCGCTTGTGTACTTTACATACGACCATCTTCCGGGTGAGCTGATAAACTGAAACTACAGCTTTTACTTTCCTTTGTTGTTATGAGAGCTTGCTGAACCGGAATGCCTCCGATGTTTGATTCTGTTCTCAGTATCACTTGTATTACATGTCGTGCCTATTATTCTGTCCACTTTCTCGCTTCGCTGACAAAGGTTGCAACCCTCTGCTGCCTTCCATTCCGCCGTCAACGTCTATACTGCGCCACGGTACGAGCGAATTCCAGAATTCTAAATCAGAACAGCTGTCAGCTTGAGTGACATAAAATTAGATATCTTAGGTGCTGTGAAGCAACCAAAATCACTTAAGAAAGGCAAGTCTTCCGGTCCAGATGGTATACCAATCAGGTTCCTTTAGAAGTATGCAGACACAATAGCGCCTTTCTTAGGAATCATATACAACCGCTCACTTGACGAAAGGTCTGTTCCTAAAGACTGGAAAGTAGCACAGGTCGCACCAATGTTCAAGAAAAGAAATAGGAGTAACCCACTGAATTACAGACCCATATCACTGACCTCAATTTGCAGTCGGATTTTGGAGCATATACTGTGCTCGAACATTATGAATCACCTTGAAGAAAATGACTTATTGATACATAACCAACATGGATTGAGAAAACATCGTTCTTGAGAACGCAGCTAGCTATTTATTCCCATTTATTCCCATGGAGTAATGAGCCCTGTCGTCAAGGGATCTCAGATCGATTCCATATTCCTAGATTTCCAGAAGGCCTTTGATACCGTTCCTCACAAGCGACTGTTAATCAAATTGCGTGCATGTGGAGTATCGTCTCAGTTGTGTGACTGGATTCGTGATTTCCTCTCAGGGAGGTCACAGTTCGTAGTGACAGAAGGTAAATCATCGAGTATATCTGGCGTTCCGCAAGGTAGTGTCATAGGCCCTCTGCTGTTCCTGATTTACAGAAATGATCTAGGTGATAAGCTGAGCAGCTCCCTTAGATTGTTTGCAGATGACGCTGTAATTTACCGCCTAGTAAAATAATCAGACGGTCAATTTCAATTACAAAATGATCTAGAGAGAATTTCTGTATGGTGCGAAAAGTGGCAATTGGCACTAAACAAAGAAAAGTGCGAGGTCATCCACATAGGTACTAAAAGAAATCCGATAAATTTTGGGTATACAATAAATCGCACAAATCTAAGGGCTGTCAATTCGACTAAATACCTAGGAATTACAATTACGAGCAACTTAAATTGGAAAGACCACATAGATAATATTGTGGGGAAGGCGAAACAAAGACTGCGCTTTGTTGGCAGAACACTTAGAAGATGCGACAAACCCAGTACAGAGACAGCCTACTTTACACTTGTCCGTTCTCTGCTGGAATATTGCTGCGCGGTGTGGGAATCTTACCAGCTAGGATTGACGGAGGACATCGAAAGAGTGCAAAGAAGGGCAGCTCGTTTCGTGTTATCGCGCAATAGGGGTGAGAGTGTCACCGATATATGCGAGTTGGGGTGGCAGTCACTGAAACAAAGGCGGTTTTCTTTGCGGCGAGATGTATTTACGAAATTTCAATCACCAACTTTCTCTTTCGAATGTGAAAATATTTTGTTGACACCCACCTACGCAGGGAGAAATGATCATCATCATAAAATAAGAGAAATTAGAGCTCGAACGGAAAGATTTAGGTGCTCCTTTTTCCCATGTGGCATTCGAGAGTGGAATGGTAGAGAAGTAGTATGAAAATGGTTCGATGAACCCTCTGCCAGGCACTTAAGTTGGTTGGTTGTTTTGGGGAAGGAGACCAGACAGCGTGGTCATCGGTCTCATCGGATTAGGGAAGGATGGGGAGGGAAGTCGGCCGTGCCCTTTCAGGGGAACCATCCCGGCATTTGCCTGGAGTGATTTAGGGAAATCACGGAAAACCTAAATCAGGATGGCCGGACGCGGGATTGAACCGTCGTCCTCCCGAATGCGAGTCCAGTGTCTAACCACTGCGCCACCTCGCTCGGTGGGCACTTAAGTGTGAATTGCAGAGTAACCATGTAGATGTAGATGGAGATGTAGGGGCCTCCGAATTGTAGCGCATAACATGGTAATGTGTGACGTGACTACATCGGTGCATGAGAAACACTGTGCTGTAATCGAGTTTCTAACCGCAGAAAACGTGCGTAGAATTGAAATCTATAGAAGAATGAAGGCTGTGTACAGTGAAGAGTGTATCGATAGCAATAATGTGCGACGTTGGGTTGTTTGTGCTCGTAATTAAGGAATTCTATCCTCGACGTGTGTAACAGAGCTCGGAATGGACGATGGCATACGGCGTCTGTTTCCAAAGTTTAAGAAAGACCTTCGAGGACTTCGCTTTGATAGCGATGGAGCAGAAATGTGGTTGTGCCTCCATCAACAAACATTCAACAGTGGTGGTATCAACAAACTGGCCTCTCGTTATGAGCAATGACGTCGTCATCAGGGTGGCTATGTAGAGAAATAAATATACAGACATGAAGAATAAAGATGTATAATGTTAATAAAGTTTGTTCTATTTTAAAAACTTTTACAGTTTCACATTACAAATTCGAAGGCATTACTTTGCAGCACACCCTCGTATATCAGTTCCCCACGAAGGGGCCGGATGGCTGTGGGTAAAACCGCACTAAAATACATACAAAGCAGATGGCAATAAATGAGGTTTTTAAGTGATACGTTGGTGGGGGTATCTATGATTTTTAATACTTTTTAGATACTACGCTTAAAATATAATCACAAATAGTGATGCCGCCGGTCGTGGCGTTTCTCTTATTTGGGGGCAGTGACTGATTAAGCATCTGTCTGTTCCCACACTCACGTTCCTGAACTCTCAAATAATTACTTAGCAGTGCTTCAGATGAAGTGTCCAACAACAAGGGTCTAATATTCAAATATCCGAATATGTGCCCTTGATTTAACTGAAACTGTTTTAGCCCTGGATACATATCTGAATGTGTACTGAAATAAATTCTTTCCTACACCGAATTTAAAGCTCAAATTCCTAAGAGTGTGTATAAATTCCAGGGAATAAATGTTCCGCTCTGTTAATATTTCTTTAATCAACAATGTACGTGGTTTCCTTTACAATCGACTGCGACAAATAAGATGCGTAATGTGAAAATGTGCAGTTCCGTAGTCTTTTCGCAGCCAGTTTTAACTACATAACAGGGCACTTAATCTGTTAGAAGACATGTTTCTTCCATATAATCCTGGCTGATTAAAAAGTAACTAAACGCGCTTATTGGGTGTCACGCATGCAACAAAATAAGAGTAAAACGTTAAATATAGTTTAGTCTGAACTTGCATTTTTTCAGAGTTATGCAGTAGAACAGGGATCACCAGTGCAACACAAACAACACAAAATTAACTCTTCTCTGAAAGCAACGACACGAAGTGACCAGAAATTCAACTCAGCTACGCACTGTACATTTACCCCAGGACATAAAGAAACTGGTGTCCATGTAGATGAAGACAGTGACGCGCTCAAATTGTTAGCGCTCTCGGTATGCTGTAGACTTCGTCCATCTGATTCTGCACATTTGCACAGTTATTTTCAGTTCGCTGCTGTAGCTGTGCTACATCATCGGTTGCAACACCATACACAAGCTTCTTGAGGCGGCCGCAAAGGCAGAAGTCCAAGGTTCAGATCCGGAAATATGGCGGGCTAAGCAACTGCTCCTGCACGAAGTGTCCACATAACGGAATAATCAACACTAGAATACTCTCTTGCCTCCCGATCTGAAATGTGGAGGGGTACCGTCGACAAAATAACATTACCAGACATTGCAGGTTAACACAACACGCCAAGAACCTGTATTGGTCCATGATATAATGCCTACCACAAACAATATTATGAATCGTAACTCGGAAATAAAACAAGTTCAGACAAAACTTTAACATTTTACTCTTATTTTCATCCGTACATTACACCAACGAAATATGTGCAATTCCTTTTGATACATTTTTCAAAAAATCGTACATATAACAATCTGCTGTTTTGTTGTCTTCCCCGCTATCGGTTTTAAGAGAAAACGGGAAAGCTTTGTTACGGCTTATCGGCTTGTGATTATATTACTGCCACGGAATCATCCGAAACTTCGTAATCTAACCGTTTGCAGAAAAAAAACTGTGTGAAATACTACATTGAGCTACTATCCCCACTCATCCAGCAGCTGAAGAGGTCTCTCTAATACCCCATATCCCAATGATCCCAAGCGATTTTAACATTAATTTTAAGCAACTTCAATTAGCAATCAAGGTTTAGTTTACACTAACAATAAACAAGGTTCGATAGGAAGACAGGTGGGGAGAGGAAACAAGCATAGAGCGGTGGAAGGAGATGCGCAGAGAGATGGGGGGGGGGGGGGGGGCGGGGAGACGAGGAGGAGGAGGAGGAGAGAGAGGGAGAGATGGGGGAGGAAATGGAGAGGGAGAGGGGGAGAAGGTGATGGACAGAGATGGGGGATTCAAATGGTTCAAATGGCTCAACTGCTGAGGTCATTAGTCCCCTAGAACTTAGAACTAGTTAAACCTAACTAACCTAAGGACATCACAAACATCCATGCCCGAGGCAGGATTCGAACCTGCGACCGTAGCGGTCTTGCGGTTCCAGACTGCAGCGCCTTTAACCGCACGGCCACTTCGGCCGGCCGAGATGGGGGAGGAGGTGGAGATTGGAGATGGACAGAGAGAGGGAGGACGAGGGGAGAAAGAGAGAGAGAGAGAGAGAGAGAGAGAGAGAGAGAGAGAGAGAGAGAGGGGGGGGGGGAGAGGGAGAGGAGGAGATAATGAGAGAGGGGGAAGAAAATTATGGACAAAGAGGGGGGAGGAGGTGGAGATGAACAGAGAGAGGGCGGGAGATATCCGATTGTCATACATTTTATTTTATTTTATTGTTAAATTACGAAGTATTGTCGGGTTTGTTAATAACCTCAGAAAATTGAAGAGAGTAATCTAGTCTTTTTCGGAACCCGAACTGATCTCCCCTCACGTCGGCTTCTACATAGCTGTCGTTCCATCTTTCTGCACTTAATTCGTGTCAGTATTTTGCAATAGTGACGTTAACTCATGGTTCTATAATATTCACAGGCGCTGGGGATATGGCCAGGAAACCAAGTGAAACTGGACTGAGGCGGCAGCGGAGAACTCTGCAGGGTTTACTCTCATATATCTTATTTACCGACACTCTCTCGCGCGGGGATAGTCCTGTGTGAATGGAAACGAGAATCGTTCACTCCTGTTCACAGAAAGCGTAGAAACGTGATGTAGACAATTAAAGATCAACATCGTTAAAATCCTTCTCTAGTAGAAATGCTGTAGTGTCCTTACAATGTTAATATCTCTGAGCTCTTTTTTTTTTTCATTTCAGCTGTTTAAACGAAGATAACTATGCTCCCGATGTAGAGCCACTTTCGGAAATTCTGCGATAGCGATTTGCCTCTTACTCCACGCCTCCGTTTCCCTTCTATCTTCAAAGATAGGTTCCATCGAGCAAGATACATATAATCGTACTTGGGCTTACACCATGTTGGCGGGCCACTTGCTTAGACCTTGTGCAAGGGTTCATCTCAACCTTCCGTAGCACCCGGTCTTCCAGATCTGGTGCACCCACAGTTCGCCGCCTCCTTGCACGTTCGTCTGTGTGAAAGGACCCATGATCGCACAAACGCCCAAAAACAGTTTGAAATGTTGTGTGATATGGGTGGTGTCTGTGAGGGTACTTGTTCTGGTATAGCCGTGCTGCCTCTCGACCGTTGACGTCTGCTTGGCCGTACACAAACAACCCCGCTTGCTGCTTACAGTATGCTACGTCAATCACACAGCCTGCAACACACGACACGAGGTCAGAGGAACTGTCATTCATCAGCGCCATCTACCATAGCAACGGTGCATCTCCGGTTACATGTTCATAGGACCTATTTTCCTGTGTGTCCAGTCAGGAAACCGTCCCTGCATTTTGTCGTTTTTTTTAATGTTCTCCCTTTATACACATACCAGAGTGAGCAATGCTTTCGAAATCTTTCAAGCAGATTTTTTTGAGTTTTTTTTGAGAATTGCATCGCACCGCTTTAGGAAATTAATGTCTTATTTGTGGTTGCGGTTTTCAGCTCAAGACCGGTTTGAACAGATTTCTACGCTGTGTCCTTTGGAGACGTATTCATCTGTGCATAACTGCTGCAAGTCACTCCCCTTCTAACCTACTTATTGCAATCAAGCCTTATTCTCCCTCTCCCTCTCCGCCCCCCTCCCCACCACTACGTCCCCGACACCACCCTCCCCCCCCCCTCTTTTTCCTTCCATTGAAAAATTCACGATTCTTTAATGTTTCAGTATATGTACTATCAACCAATTTCTTATTTTACCTCAATTATGCCATACACTTCTTTCCTGCACAGTTCAGTTCAGTACCTTCTCATTATTTACCCGATGTACCCATCCAGTCTTCAGAATCCTTCTATAGAAGTTTCCTTGATGTCTCAGAATGTGTCCTATCAACCGAGTCCCTTTTATAGTCAAGCTGAGAGATAAATTCCTTTTCTACTCAGTTATATTCAGTACCTCCCCATTAGTTATTACATCTACCTACATAATCTTCAGCGGTTCAGAACCTTCTGTTCTCTTCTTGTGTGAACACTGTTGATGTACAAAGCTACACTCCAGACAAGTACCTTCAGAAAGCCACCCGGGATTAGCCGAGCGGTCTACGGCGCTGCAGTCATGGACTGAGCGGTTAATTCTGGCGGAAGTTCGAGTCCACCCTTGGGCATGGGTGTGTGTGTTTGTCCTTATAATAATTTAGGTTAAGTAGAGTGTAAGCTTACGGACTGATGACCTTAGCAGGTAAGTCCCATAAGATTTCACACACATTTGAACAACTGAACCGCCAGAAAAGTATTTCTAATACTTACATTCATATCTAGTGTTAAGAATTTTCTTTCCTCACAAACACTTCACTTGCTATTGCCAATCTGCAGTTGACGTCGTCTCCACTTCGGCAACTTTGTTACTTTCCTCCGCAAGAAACAACCTGATGTACTAGTACAACTTTTAGTGTCTCATTTCCTAATATAATGCCTTGTATCTCGCATAATTAAATTCGACTACACGGCATTTATCATCGTTTTGATTTTTTTTATATTCATCTTACAACCTCTTAACAAGACATTGTCCATTGTTGTTGTTGGTGTGGTCTTCAGTCCTGAGACTGGTTTGATGCAGCTCTCCACGCTACTCTATCCTGTGCAAACTTATTCATCTCCCAGTACGTACTGCAGCCTACATCCCTCTGAATCTGCTTAGTGTATTCATCTCTTGGACTCCCTCTACGATTTTTACCCTCCACGCTGCCCTCCAATACTAAATTGGTGATCCCTTGATGCCTCTGAATATGACCTACCAACCGATCCCTTCTTCTAGTCAAGTTGTGCCACAACTCCTCTTTTCCCCAATCCTATTCAGTACCTCCTCATTAGTTATGTGATCTACCCATCTAATCTTCAGCATTCTTCTGTAGCACCACATTTCGAAAGCTTCTATTCTCTTCTTGTCCAAACTAGTTGTCGTCCATGTTTCACTTCCATACATGGCTACACTCCATACAAATACTTTCAGAAACGGCTTTCTGACACTTAAATCTATACTTGACGTTAACAAATTTCTCTTCTTCAGAAACGCTTTCCTTGCCATTGCCAGTCTACATTTTATATCCTCTCTACTTCGACCATCATCAGTTATTTTGCTCCCCAAATAGCAGAACTCCTTTACTACTTTAAGTGTCTCATTTCCCAATCTAATTCCCTCAGCATCACCCGACTTAGTTCGACTACATTCCATTATCCTCGTTTTGCTTTTGTTGATGTTCATCTTATATCCTCCTCTCAAGACACTGTCCATTCCGTTCAACTGCTCTTCCAAGTCCTTTGCTGTCTCTGACAGAATTACAATGCCATCGGCGAATCTCAAAGTTTTTATTTCTTCTCCATGGGTTTTAATACCTACTCCGAATTTTTCTTCTGTTTCCTTTATTGCCTGCTCAATATACAGATTGAATAACAACGGGGAGAGGCTACAACCCTGTCTCACTCCCTTCCCCACCACTGCTTCCCTTTCATGTCCCTCGACTCTTATAACTGCCATCTGGTTTCTGTACAAATTGTAAATAGCCTTTCGCCCCCTGTATTTTACCCCTGCCACCTTCAGAATTTGTAACACTCTCTGTACCAGGCCTATTTTATGCACCCGTCCCTAGAAACCGGGCAATTTTACCAATATTAAAAAAATTACTGCATCAAATCTACTGTTTGGATTGTGGCAAATTTGGTACCATCTTGAAGCTGCACATTTCTACTTTAATTCTGAGTGAAAGAAACTACTTTACAATGCACAGCTTTAAGGTACAGTTATAGAAATCACTTAGATGTTTTAAGAATTTAGAAAAAGTCATACGAATAAGGGAATACAATTGTGATTTATTTTTAACCAAAATTGTGGCACTACATTACATGTTTCTGATAGTATACAGTATTACATATAAATTTCACACAGAATCATATTGTTTTTTAGTGTGGAAAATTTTAAAGCAAGGTTCCAGGCAGAGTGCAACGCCACACTGTTCACATTCGTATCGTGTCTCTTTGCGAGAAGCCTTGCCACTCTGTTTCTTGCTCCTGGAACTGCACACGTGACACACACGAGCAGCATACTTCTTAGTAGTTGCAGGTATGTGCTGCAAAAAATGTCTCTTTGTTAGCCGACCTACAGTTCCTTCATTTCTTGGAATGAATTCAAGTGTGTCGTCTTCAACAAGCTGAACTGCAAGCACTGTTATAAAGTCTGTTATTGTAATTTTCTTCCTGTGCACTGCATTGTACAGCCAAAATGCATTTGATACTCCCATAAGCAGCAAATGGAAATATAATTTTCGCCACCATTTCACAGTTCTGTGCTGGAACGGATTGTACTGCAGGCGTTGGTCTCCAATATCCACTCCAATTTTATTGAGGTTGTAATCAAGTACCTGAAGTGGTTTCAATACTACAGACCCATTTCTCTTAGTATGCGTACCAAATGTTGCTTGATGCCTTGTAGACAATGTATACACATCTCTCTTATCTTTCCACTTCATTGCCAATACATTATCTTTACGCCGAAAAGACATTTCGCCCTTTTTCAGCTTAGCAGATACTAAATCTTTAGGCAATCCTTTCCTGGATTTGTTCACAGTACCAACAGCTCCAGTGCCTTTCTCTGCCAGTTGCTGAAATAGCTCTGGACTGGAATAAAATCGATCTAAATACACAGTGTGGCCTTTGTTCAGCAAGCTGCTGTCAGACAACAATCGCAAAATAACCGCAGACGAAGAATTGTCAACAATATGCTTACCAGCATAAACTTCAAAATTTACAACATAGCCACTACTGGCTTCAGCAACAGCATATACTTTCAGTCCATACTTATGAGGCTTATTTTGCATGTAAACACGGAAACTCACACGACCTCGAAATGGGCAAATTCCTTCATCAATTGTCACTTTTTCTGAGGGACGATATGCCTGGATACATCGCTCCTTCAAATTATTATAATATGGCAAAACTTTGTAAAGTGGATGAAATCCATCTTCGCCTGGTTTTTTCTGATTTGAATTGTCAACAAGATGCAAGCATGACAGTATCTGAGTGAAACGCAAACGGCTCATGACATGGGGACAAAAGTTACAACTAAGAACAGGATTAGTGCTCCAATGGTCCGCAATTTTTGGCTTTTTCGAAACACACATGTGGAAAATAATACCCAAGAAACGCCTCATCTCACTTATAGTCACTGGCTTCCACGAACTCAAAACTGAATGGGGCTTCAGATTATTTCCTCTTCTTTTCTTCTGTATTGTCTGTGATGCATACAAATTTGTCTGTCTCTTGAGTTCATTTACGTCACTGTCAGTAAGGAACACTTTACTGCAATCCAGTACAGAACTCGACTCATCAATATCCACTAGTATCTGCCTGGGTGTCGTGTTGACAGGCAGAGGTCGGTAGGTGTCAACTGCAGTCCACTCACTGTCTTTCGGATACGGCACAGCTGCTGGATTTGAAGCAACACCTTCAACATCATTCTCGTCTTCATCTGAAGACAAACTGTCATCAATCTCGTCTTCTAAAAAGAATATCACATTATGTGTAACTACATACATCGTTTACACATGTTCAACAGATATGTGCGTACTGCACAATTACGTGGAAAATTCGGAAATACGTACCTTCAAACACACCATTGCATTCAGAATCGTCTGAATCACTCTCTACATTATCCAGAGTGTCGCTATGATTGATCAAATCCGCAATTTCTGCGTCTGATAAACCGCGCCGAAACATGATGACAAACAACTGAATGATATACAGACTGAGAACGCAAAGATAAGTTTTAACATGAATTACAGCGCTGCCGTGACATCTATGGACGCATTTTGTTAATAAACATCTGAAAAACGTATAGCGCTGGCCAAACCCGTAGAAATAACGTTGCAGTGTTTTGAATGAAATTAAATGTAGCGGCCCGTAAATTTTACGGGCTTGGTGATTTTCGCGCGATCCCAGGCCCGTAAATTTTACGGGCTTGGCGCTTAGAGTGCTCACTCCCTTCCCCACCACTGCTTCCCTTTCATGTCCCTCGACTCTTATAACTGCCATCTGGTTTCTGTACAAATTGTAAATAGCCTTTCGCCCCCTGTATTTTACCCCTGCCACCTTCAGAATTTGTAAGAGAGTATTCCAGTCAACACTGTCAAAAGCTTTCTATAAGTCTACAAATGCTAGAAGCGTAGGTTTGCCTTTTCTTAATTTAGCTTCTAAGATAACCCGTAGAGTCAGTATTGCCTCACGTGTTCCAACATTTCTACGGAATCCAAACTGATCTTCCCGGAGGTCGGCTTCTACCAGTTTTTCCATTCGTCTGTAAAGAATTCGCGTTAGTGTTTTGCAGCTGTGACTTATTAAACTGGTAGTTCGGTAATTTTCACATCTGTCAACCCCTCCTTTCTTTGGGATTGGAATTATTATATTCTTCTTGAAATCTGAGGGTATTTTGCCTGTCTCATACATCTTGCTTACCAGATGGTAGAGTTTTGTCAGGACTGGCTCTCCCAAGGCCGTCAGTAGTTCTAATGGAATGTTGTCCACTCCCGGGGCCTTGTTTGGACTCAGGTCTTTCAGTGCTCTGTCACCCTCTTCACGCAGTATCGTATCTACAATTTCATCTTCATCTACATCCTCTTACATTTCCGTAATATTGTCCTCAAGTACATCGTCCTTGTATAGACCCTCTATATACTCCTTCCACCTTTCTGCTTTCCCTTGTATGCTTAGGACTGCGTTTCCATCTGAGCTCTTGATATTCATACATGTGGTTCTCTTTTTTCCAAAGGTCTCTTTAATTTTCCTGTAGGCAGTATCTATCTTACCCCTAGTGAGATAAGCCTCTACAGCCTTACATTTGTCCTCTAGCCATCCATGCTTAGCCATTTTGCACTTCCTGTCGATTTCATTTTTGAGACGTTTGTATTCCTTTTTGCCTGCTTCATTTACTGCATTTTTATATTTTCTCCTTTCGTCAGTTAAATTCAATATTTCTTCTGTCACCCAAGGATTTGTACTAGCCCTCGTCTTTTTACCTACTTGATCCTCTGCTGCCTTCACTACTTCATCCTTCAAAGCTACCCATTCTTCTTCTACTGTATTTCTTTCACACATTCCTGTCAATTGTTCCCTTATGCTCTCCCTGAAACTCTATACAATCTTTGGTTTAGTCAGTTTATCCAGGTCCCATCTCCTTAAGTTGCCACCTTTTTGCAGTTTCTTCAGTTTTAATCTACACTCCTGGAAATGGAAAAAAGAACACATTGACACCGGTGTATCAAACCCACCATACTTGCTCCGGACACTGCGAGAGGGCTGTACAAGCAATGATCACACGCACGGCACAGCGGACACACCAGGAACCGCGGTGTTGGCCGTCGAATGGCGCTAGCTGCGCAGCATTTGTGCACCGCCGCCGTCAGTGTCAGCCAGTTTGCCGTGGCATACGGAGCTCCATCGCAGTCTTTAACACTGGTAGCATGCCGCGACAGCGTGGACGTGAAACGTATGTGCAGTTGACGGACTTTGAGCGAGGGCGCATAGTGGGCATGCGGGAGGCCGGGTGGACGTACCGCCGAATTGCTCAACACGTGGGGCGTGAGGTCTCCACAGTACATCGATGTTGTCGCCAGTGGTCGGCGGAAGGTGCACGTGCCCGTCGACCTGGGACCGGACCGCAGCGACGCACGGATGCACGCCAAGACCGTAGGATCCTACGCAGTGCCGTAGGGGACCGCACCGCCACTTCCCAGCAAATTAGGGAGACTGTTGCTCCTGGGGTATCGGCGAGGACCATTCACAACCGTCTCCATGAAGCTGGGCTACGGTCCCGCACACCGTTAGGCCGTCTTCCGCTCACGCCCCAACATCGTGCAGCCCGCCTCCAGTGGTGTCACGACAGGCGTGAATGGAGGGACGAATGGAGACGTGTCGTCTTCAGCGATGAGAGTCGCTTCTGCCTTG
The DNA here is from genome assembly GCF_021461395.2 of Schistocerca americana. Lineage (NCBI taxonomy): Eukaryota > Metazoa > Arthropoda > Insecta > Orthoptera > Acrididae > Schistocerca > Schistocerca americana. The sequence goes on along the minus strand of NC_060124.1, from coordinate 363,341,286 downwards.
GTGCCAATGATGGTCGTATGCGTGTTTGGCGCCGTGCAGGTGAGCGCCACAATCAGGACTGCATACGACCGAGGCACACAGGGCCAACATCCGGCATCATGGTGTGGGGAGCGATCTCCTACACTGGCCGTACACCACTGGTGATCGTCGAGGGGACACTGAATAGTGCACGGTACATCCAAACCGTCATCGAACCCATCGTTCTACCATTCCTAGACCGGCAAGGGAACTTGCTGTTCCAACAGGACAATGCACGTCCGCATGTATCCCGTGCCACCCAACGTGCTCTAGAAGGTGTAAGTCAACTACCCTGGCCAGCTAGATCTCCGGATCTGTCCCCCATTGAGCATGTTTGGGACTGGATGAAGCGTCGTCTCACGCGGTCTGCACGTCCAGCACGAACGCTGGTCCAACTGAGGCGCCAGGTGGAAATGGCATGGCAAGCCGTTCCACAGGACTACATCCAGCATCTCTACGATCGTCTCCATGGGAGAATAGCAGCCTGCATTGCTGCGAAAGGTGGATATACACTGTACTAGTGCCGACATTGTGCATGCTCTGTTGCCTGTGTCTATGTGCCTGTGGTTCTGTCAGTGTGATCATATGATGTATCTGACCCCAGGAATGTGTCAATAAAGTTTCCCCTTCCTGGGACAATGAATTCACGGTGTTCTTATTTCAATTTCCAGGAGTGTAAATCACTTTGCGAGAGGAGAAAAGCTGGCGCTCCGACCGCCTAGCGGCAGACAACCCGCATCGCTCCCTGTTCTCGGTCTAGCCAGCGCCGCACCTCCGGTCTACCTAGCCTCTGCGCGTCCTTTTACGGGCGCCCCACACCGCCGCTGCTGCCTCACGGGTCAGTTGCACGCACGTGCCACGACGCTGTCACCGGTGGACCACCTCGGCCTGTCTCATAGCCTCACGTCATCCCAACAGCGCCACTTTCCACTCTGACGTTCCGTACAGCATAATCTGCACGCCATATAGTCGAGGCTTTCATGGCCGCTACATGCGTCCTTGCCGCTTTTTGTTTTACAGGCATTAGGTTGTGGGCTAGCGCGTATTTAACTTTTGACCTTCCAATGATGGGCCGGATATAAAGGCATATACAGCAGTTTCAAACTCAAAAATAACTCAGCGAGTCTCAGCTGTTTATATACTGACGAGAAACGAAATCGCCACACCGAGAAGGAGATGTGTGACATACACCAAACCTGGTTGACGTGTTTCTACATCTTAAAGATGATATGGACTATCAGACCAATTGTGTGATTGGATTGAAGAGTTCCTAGATAACAGAAAGCAGCACGTCATTCTCAATGGAGATAAGTCTTCCGAAGTAAGAGTGATTTCAGGTGTGCCGCAGGGGAGTGTCGTAGGACCGTTGCTGTTCACAATATACATAAATGACCTTGTGGATAACATCGGAAGTTCACTGAGGCTTTTTGCTGATGCTGTAGTATATCGAGAGGTTGTAACAATGGCAAATTGTACTGAAATGTAGGAGGATCTGCAACGAATTGACGCATGGTGCAGGGAATGGCAATTGAATCTCAATGTAGACAAGTGTAATGTGCTGCGAATACATAGAAAGAAAGATCCTTTATCATTTAGCTACAATATAGCTGGTCAGCAACTGGAAGCAGTTAATTCCATAAATTATCTGGGAGTACGCATTAGGAGTGATTTAAAATGGAATGATCATATAAAGTTGATCGTCGGTAAAGCAGATGCCAGACTGAGATTCATTGGAGGAATCCTAAGGAAATGCAATCCGAAAACAAAGGAAGTAGTTACAGTACGCTTGTTCGCACACTGCTTGAATATTGTGGGATCCGTACCAGATACGGTTGATAGGAGAGATAGAGAAGGTCCAACGGAGAGCAGCGCGCTTCGTTACAGGATCATTTAGTAATCGCGAAAGCGTTACGGAGATGATAGATAAACTCCAGAGGAAGATTCTGCAAGAGAGACGCTCAGTAGCTCGTTACCGGCTTTTGTTGAAGTTTCGAGAACATACCTTCACCGAGGAGTCAAGCAGTATATTGCTCCTCCTACGTATATCTCGCGAAGAGACCATGAGGATAAAATCAGAGACATTACCGACTATCTTTCTTTCCACATACAATACGACACTGGAATAGAGGGGAGAACCGATAGAGGTACTCAAAGTACCCTCCGCCACACACCGTCAGATGGCTTGCGGAGTATGGATGTAGATGTAGATGTAGATATCTATTCAAATTTCGTGCCAGTCCCATAAGAGTGTCGCTAGTACCGCCACTATAAGGATCCAAATCAGGTTTCTTTTAAATACACACTGTAACGATGGTGAGCGTTAGTTACCTTTGAGATTGGGCGTGGTGAGTTGATGTTAGTCACGAATGCGACAAAGAAGCCATTATTAACATGTCACTGAGTTTGAAAGAGGTCGTGTAATAGGGCTGCGAGAAGTTGGACGTTCCTTCTGCTATACTGCAGGAAGAATTGCCAGGAGTGTAACCATTGTACATGACTGCTGGTAGTGGAGGTCACGAGAATGTACTTTCGTAAGAAGGCCAGGTCTCAGATGGCCTCGTGGCACTATAGTGACGGAAGACCATCGTGTTTGGCGTACATCTCTGTGGCATCGCAATGCGTCTGCAGCAGCAGTGTGAACAGCAGTTCGCACCAGAGTGACATAACGAACTGTACAAATCGTTTACTTCAAGGACAGTTACGAGCCAGACGCCCTATAACGTGCATTCCACTAACCTCAAACCACCGCCATTTGCGATTTTAGTGGTGTCAAGGGTGAGCTCACTGCAGAGCAGTTTGGAGGTCTGTTGCGTTTTCTGATGAAAGCTGTTTCTGCCACGGTGCCAGTGATGGCCGTGTGTTGGTTAGGAGGAGGACATTTGAGGGCCTGAAACCAGCCTGTCTGCTTGCTAGACACATTGGACCTACACATGAAGTTATGGTCTGGGGTGCGATTTATTATGACAGCAGGAGCATTCTCTGAGTTATCCCACGGACCCTGACTGCAAATCTGTATGGCAATCTGGTGATTCGACCTGCTGTGCTGCCACTCAGGAGCATTGCAGGATCGTTTTCCAACTGGATAATGCTCCACTATATACTGCTGTTGTAACCTGACATGGTCTACAGAGTGTCGACATATTGCCTTGGTCTGCTCCATCACCACATGTCTCTAGTCGAGCACATATGGTACATCCACAACCAGCATTAACCGTACCTGTACCGACCGACCAAGTGCAAAGGGCATCGAACTCCAACAAACTGACAACTCGCATCTGTACAACACAATGCATGCACGTCTGCATGCTTGCATTCAGGATTCTGGCGGTTACTCTGGATATTTATGCCGCGCGGGATTAGCCGAGCGGTCTGGGGCGCTGGAGTCATGGACTGTGTGGCTGGTCCCGGCGGATGTTCGAGTCCTCCTTCGGGCATGGGTGTGTGTGTTTGTTCTTAGGATAATGTAGATTAAGTAGTGTGTAAGCTTAGGAACTGATGACCTTAGCAGTTAAGTCCCATAAGATTTCACACAAATTTGAATTTGAATTTGATATTTATGTACCGGCATTACACATCTGCAGTGGCTTACCTCGCGCTTAGATTAACCTCCGATCTTGCAATGTCAATCACTTATATACATTACCTAGACAAATGTATTCCTGATATTTCGTTACTCTACATTAATTATTTTTTGGTGGTACGATATTCTTTTCCGGCAGTATACGTATCAAGCAAAAGTCGGCTCCTGGCGTCATCAGACCGCTGCCTAAGATCGCGGAGTCGCACCCAAGTGTGTATGGAGCTTGCAATGGAGAAGAGTCGGCGCTGTTTGCTGTATTTAGTGCAAAGTTCTACAACTTGTCTAATTTCAGTCCATCTTCTTTTGCGTCAAATGTTTTTTCTGGTTTTGAATTTTTATGGTTTCTCTGTACATCCTAGCATAACAGTGATTGGATCCTGATAAAACCCTAGTACTGTCACGAACGACAGTTGCATAGATACGTAAAGAGTTATGGTTGATCAGCTTGTATAAGTGTGAAAATGCTATCTGAGTCTTTATAGCCTCCGAGAACATCTAGAGCATTGGAAGACGAAGCTTTAGGCACAAGATAATGTACTGAACCATGGCCTTATGCGACTGAAACAAAACTCGACGAGTCTTCCACTTATAACCCGCTTTCTCCGATGTTTCCGTGACTATATTATATGTCTGCAGCTGATTATGAGCCTCAGTTTATCATGGACAGCAACACAGGTGAACCACTTATTTTTAAATCGTGAGATGGTCACTGCTGCAGTAGCCGCGTGTTCTCTCTTTGTTGCAGAAAGATGAAAAAAGTCTCTGAATTCGTTCGATGTTTGCCCTATTTGATGAACATTCCAAACAGTTGGGCAATATTCTAGGACTGGCTGCATTACCATCTTGAATCCGATTTCTTTTACAAATGCGTTCCAATTTCCCACAATTCTTCCGTTAACCTTCTCTAACATTATTTTCATGTAATCGTACCATATCATATGTTTTTGTCAGTACCTAAGTACTTTCAAACGAGCTAATCTTGTTATCAGATCAGATACTACAGGGTTCTTTCTCTTTGTTGCAGGCATTAACTTACATTTATCCACATCCGAAGAGAGCTGATGCTCGTAACAGCAAGTGCAAATTTTGTGAAAGTCTTTCTGCAATTCCTGACGATCGTCCAACGACACTTTGCTGTACACCACAGCATCGTCAGCTAATATCTTACAGAGCCTCCCACATACGTCTCGCGAAATAACCACATCGAGAAAATTCGCTCCATTTGCGAATGGAACAGGGAAGGGGGCATCAGTTAGTGCCAACAGTACCCTTCGTCACATACCGCCAGATGTCTTGCGGAGCATTGATGTAAATGTAGTTGTGGTAATGCGAAGCACAAATCGCGGAAAACGTGTGCAGAACTACTTACACAAAAGTTTGATACTAGAAGTGTTTTGACAAAACCTCCCGCTAAGTCTGCAGTGTAACAGTTATTAACTTCACGAATTTTTCAAGAAAATGGAGATAGTTAACGTGGTTGATACTGATAGAGGTTTTTGCGTTAGCCTCACTATTGAGATGAAGAATTAAACATCATGAGTGGGTACTGTTTTAGTGTACGTAACACACAACGGTAGGCAACAAATATTTAACAACATTTAGCAGAAACAGTTACGGTCACCGTCGATGGAAATAATATGTTCCTGAAGTGCTCAAACAACAGAAAATAAACAAAAATTGTGAGACTACTGTCCATATCAGCAAGTTCAACTTCCTTTCCTTCCCCTAACGACAGTTATCGGTTACAAGGGCGATAGTTGCTAAAGTCACTACCTGTCACGGTCTTCGGTGTGATTTTTTGGGCGTCCTGTCTTTTGCGTAACAGTTTGTTGTCACGGGTCTGAGTTCCTGTGTCCTTGCTTCACGGCTTCTGCGATCCGCGTCCAATCGTTATTGTTACGCTGATTCAGTCCGTTCCCATGGCTTTCCACCGCCGCCGTCGATTGTGGGTCGTGCATTCACAATTATGCACAGAAGGACCAGTTTCCCGTTCGCGGAAATTCAGTACAAGGCGGGTAATCAGGGAGAAAGGACATCGTCGCTGTAAGCAACATCGCAACCACGGGCCTTAATACCACCCCTCCACTTAGTGACGCTGGACACCTTGTCCTGGGGAATGCTAAGTGTACGAAGTGTTGTACTTTCCTCTAGAAGGTCTCCACTCGCGGCTAATCTACATGAATAAACCTGCATCTACACTACACTGGCCACTCTGCAGTATACTGTGGAGTGTACTTCGTATCGATACTAGCCATTTCATTTCCTATCTCATTCGCGTGTGCACTATCGATCGAAAGTATCCGGATACCCCTACGTAATGCGGATGTGACCACTAGATTTCACGATAGGAGGGCTCGCCAGTATAAAAAGTGGGAGGGAGTATTTGCGTAGAAGCAGTAACAACAGAATGAGTCGGGCAGGAGAGCTCAGTGAGTTCGACGAGCGCTACAGTCACTGGATGTCACTTGAATCACATATCCATAAAGAAAATTTCAATCCTTCTAAAGCTGCACAAGTCGACCATGGGTGATGTGATTGTGTGGTGGAAACGTGAAGGAACAAACACAACAAAACAAGGCCAGGTGGACCTGACGTATTGAGGAAGTGACCGTTGAACATTGGTAAGGTTGTTTGTAAAAACCGCATGAAATCAGCGGCAGAAATCGCTCGTGTTCCAAAGTGCTATCAGCAGTCCAGCCAGCACAACGACCGTAGAGAAATAAAAAGAATGGGGTAGAATGATCGAGCAACTCCTTATAAGCGGCCGCTATCTTAACTTTTTGACTACAAAATCATGAAGGGTCCATTAACTAAATACATGTTTCGGTGATCCAAATAACACTTTTCCTAAAGGCATGAAATTGCGCCAACGACCAAGGGTGCAGGGTTAGTTGTCACATCTCAAGAAGTGAGTTAGCGTAACATGGTATGGATAGAGATGATGAGGCAGAACACAACAGTTTTCGAGAAAAAACAGTTTATTTTGTCTTAATTTTTCAAAGAGTAAATTCTTCAAAAAACAAATTACACGTGAAGGAATAATACTTGAAGAAAAATTAATTCTGTTTGATTGTTTAAGCACCAGTATGAGCTTAAATGTAAAAATAAATAAAGAATTCTTCGTGAAAAATAAAATTTGCTTATTATTATAGCTACCTGTAGTTGCTCAGATTGAATTAGCTCAATGTTTTAAATCAACTACAAATATAGGAGTTAGGCGCTCGTTTATTACAGTAGGTGGGTTCCAGTTCTCCACAATTTTACTTTTATCCTGTCAAAATGTATCATCCCAGCCTGGCCATCTTCAGTTCTTTCCCTTGTTGACTACGGTAGACACGCGAATATCGTTGCCATTCGTTTCCATAACCCTTCACGGCAGACGTGGTAATTCAGCAAAACAAAGTCATTTACATGGCACTCAATGAGGTGAGGAGGCCCTTAAGATTGTGCTTGATTCGTTATTGTCTTGTTTAGCTTCACTTGCAAGAAATATAAGTTGTTTGCCAACTAGTCTCTTATGCTAACGAACCCCCGTCTATTTTTTTTTCTGCTGGTGGCGACAGCCATTGAATGAAAATAAAGTCATTTAAGAAATTCACCACGGCTGTAGGCTCTTGGTTTAAGAAAAATATTCATGTAAGAAATTTAAATTTGAGGTATCTCTTGAGGTTGTCGAAGGTGATCCAAGGCGACAGCTAAGGCCTCGCAGCCACGTCAAGATTTGTGGTTATGATCTTTCATTGGCTAAGGTTTTCGCAACCTCATCAGGTTTGAAAACGCATATGCAGTAAATGCTTTTTACTTTCAGATAAATGTTTCACTTTCATCAAGGTCACTGAAACATGCCAGTGCTTTTACCTCCTTAGCGTGACTTCTTACCGAAGCCTGTTAATAAACATGGTAACTGTACGTGGTAATTTTCGCAATTTCACTTCGTTTTTGTGGCCGCTGGATACCTGAGCTACAGCTCAGCGTGGCTAACAGGTGTGTCCTGGTCTCGATGCGCTGGCTTCAGCGCTGCGAAGGCATAAAGTCTAATCATCTCTAATGGGGAGCACGGTAGCCCAGCGCTACTCGCCAGAGCAAGATTGCTAATGGCTCCGTCTAGGAAGCCGTATCAATGGTAGCCTCAGACGAAATAATAACAATCAAAAAAGTGCATTGCCATTAAGATGCGGCGAAACAAGTTTGCGAGCATTAGGAACAAGTTTTTTCTGCGGTGCAACACAGCAACAGGTGTATTAGAGGAAACCGAGAAGCTCTTGAGATCAGCGAGAACAAGCCGTTGCTCCGAGCTTAGGAACTACCCAGCACGCAAACAATATCACGGACGAGTAACTGTGATCATGAAGGATATAAAAGTATCCCTCTCACAAAAGTGTTTTTATTTCCACTCGTATGATATCGTTTCGCGAATGTAACACATACGCCGGCCGCGGTGGCCGTGCGGTTCTAGGCGCTCAGTCCGGAATCCCTTAGGTTAGTTAGGTTTAAATAGTTCTAAGTTCTAGGGGACTGATGACCACAGATGTTAAGTCCCATAGTGCTCAGAGCCATTTGAACCATTTGTAACACATACAGGGACTGGACAACAATACGGAAACCCGCAAGAAATACATGCTCGAACATAAATACAGCTGTTAGCCAAACCTGCAGCTGCGCTGTCGTATTTGACCACGAACGGCACTTTTCCAATGTCCTCAATATATTGCAAGAGCGAGTCGTGGTCAGAACAGTGTCCTATGCAACTGCAATGGCTTTATGTCGGAGCTAAGTGAATTCTAAGTAGGCGAATTGTTGGCGCTCGTATGGTGGATGCTTCTGTAACCAAGGGAAAAATGGGACTTAACATCTGAGGTGATCAGTCCCCTAGAACTTTGAACTACTTAAACCTAACTAACCTAAGGACATCACACACATCCATGCCCGAGGCAGGATTCGAACCTGCGAACGTAGCGGTCGCACGGTTCGACACTGAAGCGCCTAGAACCGCTCGGCCACACCGGCCGGCTCACCTACTCGAGGGGTTGAGCGCAACAGACTTTACTTCACCTTTTTAGTTGGATAAATGAATGAAAACACAATAAATACTAAAAATTTACGTTAGTGTTCATTATAATTAACAACAGAATTTATTAAGGTTTTTCCCGTTCCGGAAAGCTCGAGCATGCAGAAGCAAAAAGTGGCACCAGTAGCTGTACAGAGAGTGAAATTACATAAACTAATAACGAAAAGCGTGTTACGAGATGTGCAGAACTAATCGAGCGCCAACCCGCTGGCCAGCGCAGCACGTTTGAATGTGTGCCACAGGAAGCTAGGCCCACTGACTGACTTGCCGAACTCTACCAGCATATTAAGAGGCACAATGGCGACCGTATTAGTAGACTGGAGTCATTTATATAGAGCGCTGTAGTTAATTCCAGTTCCTAGTTCCAGTTTTTTTAAAGCCCGCTTTCCCCCCTCCACCCTCCTACTCGCCCTCCCCTCTTCCCCACCCCCTCAGCACATATACACACAAACACACACACACACATACACACGCGCGCGCAAGTGACGTCCAATGACACCGGAAAACGTCGATTTGTAGCTCGTTAGAAGCAAAATGTTTTTTGAAGGGTGAGATTTTATATGCTCATTCAATAGAACGGTCCCATATTATTCAAGTGCGATATTCGGTTCAAAGTTATGTATTAAAAGGGCTAGAAATACACGAAGAAATAACAGGTACTTGAGCATCTGCTACAGGGTATACAGGGGTTGGACAAAACATGGAAACACAAAACCACGCCGGCCGAAGTGGCCGTGCGGTTCTAGGCACTGCAGTCTGGAACCGCGAGACCGCTACGGTCGCAGGTTCGAATCCTGCCTCGGGCATGGATGTGTGTGATGTCCTTAGGTTGGTTAGTTCTAAGTTCTAGGGGACTAATGACCTCAGCAGTTGAGTCCCATCTGAACCACAAAACCACAAAACGACAGCATATTACTGTGCCTAATACGGTATACGAAAACCTTTGGCAATGGATAAATACAGTTCCTGCATGGTTTTCAAGCAAATCTTATACCACTCTTCTCGCAAAAACAGTGGCAAGTTCAGGTAACAATGACGGACGTGGGTAGCAAACAGCAACCTTCTCTCGGAACTACGTCACAAAGGCTCGATAATATTGATACCTGGTGACTGTGGTGGCCACAGCCGATGCGTCAATTCATCCTCGAACTCACAACACCAGTTCTGGAGGATGCGAGCTGTGTGAACAGGGGCCCTGTCCGTCTTGTAATACAGCGTCACTACTGGGGATCAAAATGTGATATCGATAGTAACGATGCCACATAGTTTCAAAGGTTGGCACTACCACGAGACACCGACGACTGCTGCTGTGCAGCTCTACGACCTCCGCTAGAGATTCTCCCCATTTTATCAGGTGCAGCCAGCCATGACACTTCGCTTCAACTTCGCACCACATTGCAAGTTATGTAATATGTTATCCGTTAGTAAAGGTGATTTAAACTGATACCGCAGTACTGACGTATATTACCTTTTCCCGTTCCTTACTCACGCGCCGCCTCCCAGGCGGGATAGAAAACAAAACATTGTACCTTGGAACGGACCTGATCAGCCAAAGTAATCACATAAGCCTTGGCGGTAATGCGACGTTGCAGGGCAAGCAGGGTCCTACGGAATACCCGATATGGCTGCCCAAACCATCACCGAACCCCCGCCGTCTTTCACTCTTCGGACGCAACCCCGATCAGAAACTTGAAACAGAGTGAAACAAGAATCATCCGATCAAATGACATTCTTCCACTGCTCCTTAATGAAAGTTTTGTGGCTTCGGCACGACATTTTCCCGTTACGGTCATTTGCATCACTGATGAGTGGTTTTCGAATTTCAGCTCGCTCTGCAATTCCCCGCCTATGAAACTCCCTCCGTGTTGTTCGGTACGAGTGCGACACTCAGTTTTGCAGTGACTTTTGCAGCTGTCGTCCCCTTATTTTGCGTCACAATCCTCTTCAATGGCCATCCGCCACTAAACATACATTTTCGGCCGCGTTGTGACTTCGCGGATAATGTTTTTCCACTTTCGATACTGTGCCTCTTGAAACACCAAGCACTTCGGCTACTTTGGTTATGAAAGTACACTCAATACGACCACCAACAATTTGCTCCGACATAATGCACCCACAACTATACAGAACACTGTTGTGAGCGAGTCTGACACTTGCAACGTATTGAGCACACTGGACAGGGCAGTTCGTGGTCAAATACAACAGCACAATCTGAATTTATGTCCAACTACGCATTTCTCGCGTTGTGTTTATATTTTTGTCCGTTCGCTATAAGCACACCGAACAAAACATTACTTACCACTTAACATGTCCACCCCCGGTAGCTGAGTGGTCAGCGCGACAGAATGTCAATCCTAAGGGACCGGATTCGATTCCCGGCTGGGTCGTAAATTTTCTCCGCTCAGAGACTAGGTGTTGTGTTGTCCTAATCATCATCATTTCATCCCCATCGACGCGCAAGTTGCCGAAGCGGTGTCAAAACCGAAAGACTTGCACCCGGCGAAAGGTCTAACGGACGGGTGGCTCTAGTCACACGGCATTTACATTTTATTTGCCACTTAACATAACGCACTGGTCACTTTGGGGCGTTGTGGATGGTCTAGACTGGTGCACATCTGACCCTCCAGCTCTGACATAAGCCATGACAGTGAAGTGATGTGTATGTGCCAGTCAGTTGTATCGAATCAGACACAACACCAGAAAGCAGATATCATGTTTGTACGCGCCCATGAGCTCGTCGTGAAAGAAGTTGTCTGATTTGTTGGTGTATCGACGAGGACTATTCAACAAGTCTCCAAGTATTGGTCGAAATGGTCAACCACGCGCGGCCGTGTAGCAAGGCGTAAGAAGAGTGGCTCTAAAGACAACCTAACGATAGGAACTCGAGGCGATTGTCACGCCTCGTCAATGACAGCAGATTAAAAACACGACGGTTTTCACGTGCATTTACTGTTTGCAAGGTGTCGGGTATGAATGAAGCAAGTTGGACTTCACAACGGTGGTAGTTTTTGCGCAGTACGATAATTGAATCAGAATAAGAAAGCGACTGCCAGCCAGCTGTTTACAAATGAGCTACCACAGCAACAACAAATCGGAGAACGAGATCGGTGGCGCCTTCTGCTTTGTTCGCCGTCGTCATATCGCTCTGCAAGAAAATGTTCAAATGTGTGTGAAATCTTTTGGGACTTAACTGCTAAGGTCATCAGTCCCTAAGCTTGCACACTACTTAACCTAGATTATCCTAAGGACAAACACACACACCCATGCCCGAGGGAGGACTCGAACCTCCGCCGGGACCAGCCATATCGCTCTGCAGGCGACGACTTAGCCCTCTACTGCTGTTGTTGTAATTGTTTCTTTGTACTGAGACCTTTTTTTTTTTTGTTATGCACAAAAGGATGTACGCGCTGATACTTCCCTATTTATCCACAATGCAAACGAAACTGGGCTAGTGGTGAATGAGGATAAAACGATTTATCTCACTGTATCACGCCGTCAAGTTCTTGTTCCTTTATTTGTTGTCGACAGGTATACCTTCGAATGACTTCAAGAATCCACGTAACTGGCTCCATACTGATTAATAAAAGTGAAGCGACGAAAGAAATGTATCAATGAATAATAAACGCGAGTCGCATGTCTTTAGTCTGAACAATTTATTCAAGTCACGACTGTCGTTACAGAGCAATAAGATCCAGGTTTACATGACATTAGTATGGCCGGTACTTTTACGTATATGGTTGTGAACCCTGGGCGACATCAGCAACACCTGAAGCAATATCTGCCTTCAAGGACAAGGTACTTCGAATGATGTATGGACCAGTCTAGAATACCATGGAAGAGAAATGGGAACGAAGAACGAAATAGAACCTGTCCAGCGGTTTGGAGAGTCACGTACTCGCCGAATATTAGGGCACAAAAGGCTACAGTGCTTTGACGACATCTTTCGAGCTGGTAGATGCCTCCCAGACCGATTCCTCCTTCTGAACCTGCTGGAAAACGTAAACAGGGGAATGGAAGGATCGAGTATTAATAATCCTTAAAGAACTGGACGTGGCAGTGGTGGAAGATGAAGCTAGAGAGCGGCAACGATGGACTACTATTTGCAGTACGTATCTCCTCTGTTGTAACTGATCTTTCTGACCTCCTTTCTTATCCTGCTTTTTGTAAGATATTCTTTTATAATTTTTAATATAGTGCTGCTTCTTTCTCCTTTTGTAGTGTGGTTATTTCTTTTGTTTTTCTGCTATAGGCCTTAAAGGCCCATTAATGCAGTAAATGATGATGATGCACAAAACAAAGTTCGCAGATTATATCGAAAGTGAGCAGAAAATTGATAAGGCTATTACCATCCTTCAAGTGTAACTCGGCACCGAAGGATTAACGCAAAACGCATGAAGGAATTGGTCGCAGCTTCGAATCCTGCCTCGGGCGTGGATGTGTGTGATGTCCTTAGGTTAGATAGGTTTAAGTAGTTCTCAGTTCTAAGGGACTGAGGACTTCAGAAGTTAAGTCCCATAGTGCTCAGAGCCATTTGAACCATTTTTTGAACGAAGGAATCAAGCGCTGGATTACTCAGTCGTTGAACCCGTGGTAATATTCGACGTACGAGTAACGGCGAACCGACTACATCGCTCCTTTACGTGTATAACTGCCAATCTATTTTGTTGTACATCTTCATGTTTTCAGCACGCAGTGAGTGATTCATTGTATTACGTGCATGAATTCACAGAAACTACGTTTCTTCAGCTGATATTTGGAACGTACATGCTTCGTGCATCTTGCGATTGAACCGACAGATAGCCGAGCGGTCTTATGCGCTGCAGTCATGGACTGTGCGGCTGGTCCCGGCGGAGGTTCGAGTCCTCCCTCGGGCATGGGCGTGTGTGTTTGTCCTTAGGATAATTTATGTTAAGTAGTGTGTAAGCTCAGGGAGCCCGCCCGGTTGGCCGTGCGATCTAACGCACGGCTTTCCGTGAGGGAAGGAGCGCCTGGTCCCCGGCACGAATCCGCCCGGCGGATTTGTGTCGAGGTCCGGTGAACCGGCCAGTCTGTGGATGGTTTTTAGGCGGTTTTCCATCTGCCTCGGCGAATGCGGGCTCGTTCCCCTTATTCCGCCTCAGTTACACTATATCGGCGGTTGCTGCGCAAACAAGTTATCCACGTACGCGTACACCACCGTTACTCTACCACGCAAACATAGGGGCTACAATCGTCTGGTGTGAGATGTTCCCTGGGGGATCCACCGGGGGCCGAACCGCACAATAACCCTGGATTCGGTGTGGGGCAGCGGAGGGGTGGACTGTGGTAGTCGTCGTGGGGTTGTGGACCACAGCGTTTGCGGCGGGGACGGAGCCTCTCCGTCGTTTCTAGGTCCCCGGTTAACATACAATACAATACAAGCTTAGGGACTGATGACCTTAGCAGTTGTCCCATAAGATTTCACACACATTTGGACATTTTTTAACCGACAGACGGAAACTTCGTCCTTTTAAACCCGAGGATCGCGCCACTGCGCAAGCTGCCACAGACACACAACGACGAAGATTACACAAACACATTTAAATCCATGGCTTTTCTACTGTATGTGGGAAGCATGCCGAGCAGAATAGGTCCGATTATGAGCAAAAGGAAAGTTTTTCGAACTTCATCGAAGACAGCGGCACCCTTCGGTTCCGCCCAGGACGACTTAATGCTCCGTAAGGCTGGTGTTTACAATATACTCTGCAAATGTGGCCTTTCATACACCGACAGAAGACGCGTACAGTCCATGAGAGACGTACGGAACACCGAAGGTACAGTCGGATTGTAACACCTCGGTTCAGTTTACAGTGCTAAAAGCTATAGAAAGAATAATTTAAAATTAAGAATAGAATTTTTAGAGGGGGAAATAGTGTAGAATCAGAGTTCGGTAATTGCAGATCAAAATTATAGTATATCAGCAAGTAGTTTAACGTCTAAGTACAGCAAAGCCACGGAAGCTCCGTCATGGAGAAGGCAGTGACGTTAAACTCTTGTGATGAAAAACCTATAAAAAGGCCTGATCGGCATAATTGCCGCCCTTTTTCCTTGATTGTTTCGTTAAAGTGTGGGGAACCCGTGTCAGTCAGCGAGACAATAACTAGATTGGACTTTATCGTGTTAAGATTCACGATAAACTGTTAGAGTATTACGGAGATTAAAAGTAATGTAGTGTACGATCTCTGACTGTTGGTAGCAACGGAGTATTAAGGGGATTTTAGGACTTTAGTGCTGGATTGGAACTTTACGGACATATAGACGATAAAAACTCAAATTATCTGGTGATACGAGTGAATTCAGAGGTACCGGTATTCAGATACTAACGTGTGGACTTTTGAAAGTGTCGTGTGCCGTTAGTTGCGAATCTGGACGTAGAGCGCGTGCATATCGGCGTTTGCGGACTGTTTAGATTCCTCCAGGCTAGGAATCTTTTAAATAGACCATCATCCATCACCATCTTAATCCTTGAATATAGAGTGAAAGTGAAACACAAGAGTGTTGTACTTATTTCATCTACCTAGTACTAATCAGTGAAGGTTTTACGGAACCAAAGCTATTCAGCAGTAAGTCAGCACCATCTAGCGGAAAGCGTAGGCATTAAGTAACACGCTAACTGAAGTGAACGTTTACGTCTTTTACGGACTTCTTAATATGAACTTTTGTGACTCTTTGACGTTCCCCACTCCCTCCGAAAGGTGGCGCAGGCTGTCTTAATCATAAAAGGGGAGAGTTTTAGCTGGACAAATTACTAAATAAAAGCGATATTTACAAGACTCGCAGTAATAGCAAAACACAAGGCCCGCACCTCATCGGAGATTCGTTGCTGTCACGTCGGGAAGTAAAGCCGGAAAACCTACCGACGATACGCATCTACGAGCAGACGTCGGCGTGGAGTACCTAAAAAGGGAACCACAAGAGAGTTGGGGCACCTTGACCTTTTTGCTGCATGGTGTAATCAGTGGCTCCTGAAAATCAATCCTTCCAAGACCCAGGCAATCATCGTAGGTTGTACCACTCGCTCCTTCCGGCTCCTGGATTTCTCCCTTACCGTCTGCACCCGTCCTGTCCGCCTCACCTCCACCCACACCTACCTTGGCCTCACCATTGCCTGTCACCTCACCTGGATCCCTCATCTCCGCTCCATCCAATCCAAAGCCCACAACCGCCTCCAACTCCTCAAACTCCTCTCTGGCCGGACATGGGGGTTGTACCCCTCTACCATCCTCCACACCTACAAATCCTTAATCCGTCCCATCCTCTGTTATGCCAGTCCAGCCTGGATATCTGCCCCCCCCCCCCAAATTCTGTAAGTCCCTCCAGGTCCTTGAGCGTCATGCACTCCGCCTCGCCTTCCGTATACGCCTCCCGTCCCCCACGCGAATCCTCTATGACCTCATGACCTTTCCCCCATCTGCTCCTATTCCTCGAGCATATCCACATCCTCTACACCCCCCTCACCCCCTGGTTGCTCCGCTCCTCTCCCATCCCCACCCCCTGCCACGTTTTCACTGTTGTGTCCCCCGTACCCTCTACCTCTACACCCTTCATCTCCTTTCCCAAGGTGGCTTCCATCAACTCCCCCTCCCGGATGATGCCCTCTCTCCCTCCATTTATTCCTCCTATCAACTCTGATTCTCACTCCCCCTCCTTTCCTCTGTCCTTTTCCCAGGCTCCCTCTCCCCCCCTTCCATTCTCTTTTTTCCCCACCTCCCTTCTCTCTGCCCCCTTCTGTCCCCTGAGTCCTTTTGCATTTCCCTCCTCTGCCTCTTCTCATTCCCTCTCGTGTCTGCCCTGCCCCTCTCCCCCCTTATGAGTCCTGTCCCTCCTTGGTTCCCCCCTTTCGTTTTTTCCTCTCCTCCCTCCTTGTTTTTCCCCCTCCTCCAGGTCCCCCCCCCCCCCCCCCCCATTTGCCTTTGGCTTGGGAGTGTGATCTTTGTGGCGCCATTTTCGTGCAGTGTTTTACAGTGAGTGTTTTACAGTGAGTGTTCCGTGTTGTGTCTTTTGGGACGTGTTGCGAATGGCCATCATACTGTCGCTGGGTGTGATTTTTTATCTCTTGCGAACAGAAACCAGACTGTCGCCATGTTTTTTAATTGTGTGTCTACTATGGTACTTGTCTGCTTCCTGTGTCTTTTATTAACATTGCCAACCCCTTTGCTTTATGTTTTAACTTTCCGCATTTTTCCGCCATTTTATACTTTAAGTCACCGTTTTATCGCCTGTTTTTCCTGTTTCTTTTCTTCTTCCGTTTTTTTTTTAAGTCTGTAGGCTGTAGAGCAGCGTACTAATCCGCTGCCAGCCCGCCCCTTTCGGGGGGAATTGAAAATCAATAAAGAAAAAAAAAAGAGTTGGGGGATGCTTCAGGGTCTTACAGCCTAATTAATCGGACGTGATGGAGCACTGCATCAACACTCGTCACCATGCGCTGCATAACGGTGCGGAAATTGTAGTGTGGACTCGTACTCGGTCATGAGGGAAGCAATGGCAATTAGTCTGGTGAAGATTTTAATTAACAGAGATAAATCTGTTTCAGCTTGCACTGCATGGAATCCAGATCTTTCTTTAATCAACTCGCAAAGACGTCGCTGTACTGGAGCTCCTATTGATGCATCGAGAGCATCGTCACGCCAGCACGGATCGATCGTCTAACCACAGATTCCTTGCCACCGAACAACATTTCTACTCCTTGGGTGCCTGTGGCCGCACGTGCAGTGGCACGGTCCTCGAGTTTAACAGGGTGTACGCGAGTGTTGCAACTTCAGTCTGTCGGCTCACCCGAAAGGTATACGTCCCAAATATCAGGTGAAGGAACAGATTTCATGCGGCTGCACTGTCGACATCTAATGGATCACTTTGTTATTCTAATCCAGGTATGGCGTACTTGTGAGATATACAGGGTGTTACAAAAAGGGACGGCCAAACTTTCAGGAAACATTCCTCACACACAAATAAAGAGAAGATGTTATGTGGACATGTGTCCGGAAACGCTTAATTTCCATGTTAGAGCTCATTTTAGTTTCGTCCACCTAAGCTCAATGGAGCATGTTATCATGATTTCTTACGGGATACTCTACCTGTGCTGCTAGAACATGTGCCTTTACAAGTGCGACACAACATGTGGTTCATGCACGATGGAGCTCCTGCGCATTTCAGTCGAAGTGTTCGTACGCTTCTCAACAACATATTCGGTGACCGATGGATTGGTAGAGGCGGACGAATTCCATGGCCTCCACGCTCTCCTGACTTCAACCCTCTTGACTTTCATTTATGGGGGCATTTGAAAGCTCTTGTCTACGCACCCGCGGTACCAAATGTAGAGACTCTTCGTGCTCGTATTGCGGACGGCTGTGATACAATACGCCATTCTTCAGGGCTACATCAGCGCATCAGGGATTCCATGCGACGGAGGGTGGATGCATGTATCCTCGCTAACGGAGGACATTTTGAACATTTCCTGTAACAAAGTGTCACGCTGGTACGTTCTGTTGCTGTGTGTTTCCATTCCATGATTAATGTGATTTGAAGAGAAGTAATAAAATGAGCTCTAACGTGGAAAGTAAGCGTTTCCGGACACATGTCCACATAACATATTTTCTTTCTTTGTGTGTGAGTAATGTTTCCTGAAAGTTTGGCCGTACCTTTTTGTAACACCCTGTATTAATTTTGCCCGTAGCTATTGCTAGTTAGTGACTCTTTCCTTGACTTGTTGGAGTTAGCGGTAGCGCATTAGGACGCGTAGCGCCTTGTACAGGGCCGGCTGTCGTTGGTGCGGAGGGTGGGTTCCTGGAGGCGGCGTCTGGGCGGCGGGGAGCAGCGGTGTGCGCTCGTGCGCGGCCTGTTTGCTCGCGGTTCGGGTTTCGCGCCGCAACCCGAGACACCGCCAGCCATCACGCCCACACACTGCTCGCGTGCTCACACCGGCGGCGCTCGAAGGCGGCGTTTCTGTGCCACCACGGTAATGCCCTAGTAGCATTTGAAAAATGAACCTTCGTTTTGGAGTGTGTTTTATTTTCTAAACTTCACGTTTAGTCGTATTCGGCTGACAGCAGAAGTAATTCGCTGCTCTAAGCAGTGCAGCAAAATACGATGGCAGTGACTTGGTAGCTGGTTCCCACCAACTCAGCCGTTAGGAGTGGACCAAATGGCCCGGTAGTGAATCGTGGTCGAGGCGAAGTGGGCGAGCCTTGAGAGCTAATCTGCTTGACAGTCAATACGTTGGGAAACCACAAGTGTTCTGGCAGGATTTTCTTACTAATACTAGTTATTAAAGTCCACTTATAGCAAACACTAGGATGAGCCTACGGATCATCAGGGCTTTAATACTCGTACCGTAATACCAGCATGCAGAAAATGAGTAAATTCAATGGAAATTTGAATAATTGTGAAACCAACGAAGATGTGCAAAGAGCTATGACGTTTTACGATGTAAGCAAGAGATTGCGGTCGTCCGAAAATCTCAAAAATGGTTCAGATGGCTTTGAGCACTATGAGACTTAACATCTGTGGTCATCCCTTAGAACTTAGAACTACTTAAAACTAATTAACCTAAGGACATCACACACATTCATGCCCGAGGCGGGATTCGAACCTGCGACCGTAGCGGTCGCGCGGGCCCAGACTATAGCGCCTAGAACCGCTCGGCCACTCCGGCGATAGGATGTACTTGGAGCCTGTTCTTATGTAATATTCGGTCTTGCCATGCTTTCGAATTTTCTTAGCTTTTTGAAAGGACTCATTTCAAAATATTAAAGCGTTACTGTTTTACGATTGTTTGCTAATAAACACATAATATTGGCATTCCATGACTTATTTCAAATAAATTAGCTATCAGCATGTCCACTTATAATGACAGGCAGCCTACTTGCATCTTCTGAAGAATCCAGTGCGCTATATGAAGAGATTCACAGAAAATAGGTAGGAGGCAATCCTACGCGTCGATTCATTAAGATAATCCACATAAGGATCAGCTTAACTAGCGCAGTCTTGGGTGGGAAGGCATGACCATTTATACTGTACGTCACCTACACCACTTTCTGCACGTTCGTGGCTAAACTTAGAAACCTTCATATCTGTTTAGAACAGCGAGGAGATTTTGCAAACCCCTAAAAAATATCACGAAGAAACATTGGAAGGTAATTCTGAGAGTAACTACCTAATGTGATCTACACAGAGCAATAAACGTAAAGGCACCATAGACAGTCCTCATGTCGCGCTTGATAATGGAAGAAGACTGAAGATGAATGAAGACCCGTTTATAAGATTTTTCGACCTGGAAAAAGAGTTAAGCAATGTAAAATGCTGCAAGCTGTTCGAAATTATGAGAAAAATAGGAGTAAGCTGCAGGGAGAGACCATAATATATAGTATGTACAAGAACCAAGAGGGAACAATAAGGCTGGAAGACCAAGAACGAAGTGCTCCGATTAAAAAGAGTGGAAGGCAATGATTCAGCCTTTCGCTCCTACTGTTCAATGCATACACCCAAGAAACAATGAAGGAAATAAAAAGAAAGGTTAAAGCGCGACTGAAATTCATGGTGCAAGGATATCAATGATCAGATTCGCTGATGACCTTGCTATCCTCAGTGAAAATAAAGAATTGCAGGATCTGTTGAATGGAATGAACAGTCCATCTAATTAGTGCAGATCATAGTTTGCGAACATACGGAATAAAGACGAAAGTAATGAGAAGTAGCAGAAATGTGAATAGCGTGAAACTTAGCATCAAAATTGCCGTTCACAAAGTATGCTAAGGTAAGGAATTCTGTTACACTGGAAGCAAAATACGTCATGTCTGGCGAAGCAAAGAGAATATAAAAAGTAGACCGGCACAGTCAAAGAGGACTTTCCTGACTAAGAGAAATCTGCTGGTATCAGAAACTGGCCCCAATTTGAGGAAGAAATTTCTAAGAATGTACATTTGGGGCATAGAATTGTATGGTATTGAATCATGGTTCAAATGGTTCTAAGCGCTATGGGACTTAACATCGCCGGCCGAAGTGGCCGAGCGGTTCTAGGCGCTACAGTCTGGAACCGCGTGATCGCTACGGTCGCAGGTCCGAATCCTGCCTCGGGCTTGGATGTGTGTGGTCTCATTAGGTTGGTTAGGTTTAAGTAGTTCAAAGTTCTAGGGGACTGATGACCTCAGAACTTAAGTCCCATAGTGCTCATAGCCATTTGAACTTAGCATCTGAGGTCATCAGTCCCCTAGACTTAGAACTACTTAAACCTAACGAACCTAAGGACATCACACACATCCATGCCCGAGGCAGGATTCGAACCTGCGACCGTAGCAGCAGCGCGGTTCCGGACTGTAGTGCCTAGAACCGCTCGGCCACAGCGGACGGCATTGAATCATGGACTGTAGGAAATCAAGAAGAGAATCGACGCGTCTGGTATCTGATGCTACAGAATAACGCCGAAAATTAGGTGCACTGATAACGTAAAGAATGAGGATGTTCTCCGCAGAGCCACTGCACTTTAGGTGGCGGAGGCATCTCCCTGTTCTGTCCCACTAAAATATAGGCCGAGCTTTATACTGCCTCCGACAGATTACGTACTCCAAAAGATTTCACAAAAAGTTGAAAAAGTTAATCCATGATCTGAAGTAAAAAAGAATAGCATTTAAATCATTCTTGTGCTGTTACTTATTATTAATGTGCTATAGTTAAATTGTTCATTTGGCAGTCTGATAAAATATTGAATTTTCCACGTGGCTCTGCTGGCAAGTCTGCCAACAGTAGCTATACTCACAATAACGAAAGCAAATTTCATCAGAGTTCTCAAATACACATAAACTGAAATTAAACAATAAAATTGTGTAAAAAAAGTAGGTTGTGAATAGAAATTTACAAGTTAATACATATGTTTCTCCGCTCTAATGCCGGCCGCGGTGGTCTAGCGGTTCTAGGCGCGCAGTCCGGAACCGCACGACTGCTGCGGTCGCAGGTTCGAATCCTGCCTCGGGCATGGATGTGTGTGATGTCCTTAGATTAGTTAGGTTTAAGTAGTTCTAAGTTCTAGGGGACTGATGACCTTAGAAATTAAGTCCCATAGTGCTCAGAGCCATTTGAACCATTTGAACCGCTCTAATAGGCACCAGCCACTGTCTTCCTCTCTTAGGTTTCTTCCTATTTCTCACCATGCTGCCACACGACAGCACTACAAAGGCTGAACCAATTGAGTTCCGAATCGCTTTCCATTCTGTACAGCTGCAAAACTGCGAATGTTCGTTGTTCCCAGACTGACTCTTATGCAGAATGAATCACATAAGGTTAAACCCTCATTTTCTTTCACGAATAGTTCAGAATACTGGAACGAGGTTTTCGGCAATGTTAGTATGCAGACGGGGAAGTATTTTTGTTGCCTGTTTAATGCCCTTAGCCCATCTAACAACCGATATGAAAGCAAATCTTTCTTAATGGAAAGATACTCTTTAATGACATTGTGAAGCTCTTGATAAAACGTCTACAGCATTGTAACGCTTGTTGATGCTGACTTTCAAACTTCTCGCAAAAATACCCGAGAAATGTGCTAAAGCTGAAGTGTAAGGCAGTCGGAATCGCCTATTGCCGTGTAAATACCACCAAGCGTCGCTCTAATGCCAAGCTCCGTCGCTATATGCAGCAAGAAGACACGCCTACATTACTACGATAAAATGTATTTCTTCTTGGTTTCACTTCATACGAATCAGGCACAAGGTCAGCAGATAAAAAAGCACATCCTTACACCGAGAAAAACATATTTTCATTATTATACCGGCTGATACAAGAGTTAAAAGGATTAATCATGCAACAAAAATATGATCCCCTCCGCGTAATAACATTTGTCGAAACTATCACCGAACGAAAGAAGTTTTACGGCCCTCTCGACACACCCTGTGTGTCGTGCTAAACGACAGTCTGAGTGATGGAAACATGCCTACGCAGTCAACATTGGAAACATGGATGCTACCTGGAAACTTTCCAAGCTCCATAACGCTCACCCGTGAGCTCTCGACAGCTAGATTATATACAGCACGCAGGAACACCTGGATGCCTCGCGCAGTTCACGCAGCCAGTGGCCCTAACCACAATCAGGACTTTATTGCCCTGTTCTATAAGGACTTAAATCATGAACTTTATGAGTTAACCTGAATAACCTATCTCCCAAGCCGACATCGCTAATGCACTCTGGTGCGACAGCAGCTGAGGCGGAGTTACTGGTTCCGTCAACGCTTTTTCCAGTGCCGCTCACACTATTAACCATGCGGCCCCGTCAGTGAACTGTTTTCCTGCACATTCCTGCATCTTCAGCATTTCCACGATTACGTGATCTGGCGGGACAAACCTCTTCTCATCAGCTATCTTGTTTCAGGCGCATATGAGAAACGCAGGAATAGCGCTGCAACATATCCTTCACACCAGCAAAATCTCGATCGGACCTATTCTCTCCGATGTCAGTGGGGCCTCACTAACTGCCCTTGAACGTCACACACACTGCCTTCCCTTCCGCGTCGCTATGGCTTCCTTCTCATGGATCTTCTGCCACCTCATCAAATTTCCAATCTTCCTCACACAAAATGAACGCTTCCGAATATCTGCACTTGCCGCAAACTTGATTTCAGCTATTCCGTTGTTGCTTCTTTAGTAGACTGCCACGTCCTACTAATATCTCACCAACCCTACACCAAAACGCACTCTTTATGCTCTCTAAAAATAATTTTAACCAATCTTCTCCCACACGATGAAATACGTCTCACTATTTGACCATCATTACTTCTACTCTTCCTTCGTTATCCCACTACACATCACGATTATCCCCTTCCCTGTCACTCTTTCCGTACTTCTTCTTGTCACTACAGTCTGGCCCAACAACGACATTCATCTTCACAGTAACAGTCCATGCGACCCCTTTGCTTATACTCACACTCTATGAGCCGCTATTCTTCTCACTCTTAAATATCCTTTCGCAGTGCAGCTCTTTCAATTGTCAATGGAATCAAAGTGCTTCTTTTCATGATCTCAACACTTCCGTCACGTCTTTTCATCTTTTTAATTCAAAAACGGAAAATTCATTTTAATATCAAACCTTACAAATAATTATTAAAAAAACCTTAGTATGTGATTCTCATTTTTACTGGACTCATGCTCATAAATTAAGGATAATTGCAGAACGTGGTGCCACACAACGTGGCACTACACAAAACTGGCGCTAATAGCATAGGCACATAGGGAACACACACGACACAGATCTGGAAGTCCACGGTATTGGCGATAAGTTGAGAAAACCGTCCCGAAACACATGTGCTACAAAACGCCACTGTTTCTTGCGCATGTACCCCGACACCAATATGGGATATGATCACCATGCACACGTACACAAGCCGCACAATGGGTTGGCATACTCTGGATCAGGTGGTCGAGCAGCTGCTGGGGTATAGCCTCCCACTCTTGCACCAGTGTCTGTCGGAGCTCCTGAAGTGTCCTAGGGGTTTGAAGACGCGATACGTCGACCGAAAGCATCCCAGACGTTTTCGATGGATTTTAGGTCTGGAGAACAGGCCAGGCAGGCCACTCCATTCGCCTGATATCTTCTGTATCAAGGTACTAAAAAATAGTTCAAATGGCTCTGGGCACTATGGGACTTAACTTCTGAGGTCATCAGTCCCCTAGAACTTAGAACTACTTAAACCTAACTAACCTAAGGACATCACACACATCCATGCCCGAGGCAGGATTCGAACCTGCGACCGTAGCGGTCGCGCGGTTCCAGACTGAAGCGGGTTTCTTGATTTTCGGAAGGAGTTTGATACAGTAGCGGCGCGATGCGTGTTTAGCAACACGGCCCGTGTGTGGAAGTAATTACAGCGTCTGTGCGAACCCAGCGAGCGTAATGAAAGGGAAAACAAAAGCGGCGGCGTTCACAGCCACCGCACACAGGCGCTAATAGTCAAATATCACGCGACGTTCCCGTGCGGAAAAACATAACAAGTGCTGGTTGTTTCACGTGAAGCTGGATGCTTCTGTCGTTCCATCAAGGCATTCTTACCCTGTAGCGGAGTGTTCGCTGAAAAGTACGCTTATGGATGACTGAAGCAATGGGGCGGACCTGCACTCAAACCGTCTTTTAAAATGGCAGATAGTTTCCATACAAATGCAAAGCGACCTAATGTAAGTCGCGATATTGCACACAGATTTAATTTGTCAGGAAATGTTTCGTTCCATTGTTACAGATCCAAAATAAAACTGTTTGACGGACAGATTGCACTTGAAGTGTTGGCAGAAGAGCCAACACCGTGTTGCTAGAGGAGGCCGAAATGCACGCTTTTAAGCTCACGCAGATTGGCGTGAGGTGTGGAACAAGGTAAAGTAATTATACTATGAAGAAAAGAACGTAGCGGCTGGAATACTTAACTTTAATCCATAATTGGAGTACATCGCTCTTGTTTATACATAATTACAATCTCAATATAAACTGTTAATGGCGCCTTGCTAGGTCGTTGCAAATGACGTAGCTGAAGGCTATGCTAACTATCGTCTCGGCAAATGAGAGCGTATTTGTCAGTGTAGCATCGCTAGCAAAGTCGGCTGTACAACTGGGGCGAGTGCTAGGAAGTCTAGACCTGCCGTGTGGCGGCGCCCGGTCTGCAATCACTGACAGTGGCGACACGCGGGTCCGACGTATACTAACGGACCGCGGCCGATTTAAAGGCTACCACCCAGCAAGTGTGGTGTCTGGCGGTGACACCACAGCACTGACAGAAGGAAAGGGGGGCGGGGGGAAAGAGCAGGAGAATCTAATATTTTAGAGTGCACCGAGCCATGCTAGAAGAGTCTGTGACAGAAGTTAATATGAAGTTTCAAAAGGAAAAGATGATTGCTCCACTCGTTATACTTCATAGACGAAAACCAGAATGCATGTTTTCAATGAAATTCTTTTGACTAGTAAGCCGCGTACTTTTGCATAACTAGAAGAACTATACACAGGGTGTTTGTTTTAGCTTGAGGCAACTAAATGTCATAAAATCGACGCATCGTCGTAGAATAAAATACGCGGTTCTTAATTGCAAAAAAAGAAAGCACATTTGATACTTGTCGATTACAGCGCCATCCAACACGAATCGGAAACATTTTGCGTAGAATCTGAGTATGCAGTATAAATTCGGGGTTCCCATTTGAAAATGCAAAGCTGACCCCGCCTACGGAGGAGGAGGGGTGGTTAGCAGGTGGTCAGCTACAGCAAACACAGATGGCACCTTTGCTAATATTAACCTTTCACGTAGAACATTTTTTGCCTACGATGCGTCGTTTTAGAGATATTTATTTGTCTCAAGTTAAAACAAACAGCCCGTATAAAAAAGGACATTACGACCATCTTCGGAGAGGTCCTCTTCAGGCCGACGAAGTTGCTCGGATCTGAGTATGATCTTTCCTCTGGACTGTCCTCTCCTCGGTTATCACGTGGGAACAGACGTCGCTAACAGAT
The DNA here is from genome assembly GCF_021461395.2 of Schistocerca americana. Taxonomy (NCBI): domain Eukaryota; kingdom Metazoa; phylum Arthropoda; class Insecta; order Orthoptera; family Acrididae; genus Schistocerca; species Schistocerca americana. Next base: position 363,315,138 of record NC_060124.1, on the reverse strand, counting down.
TTTGTTAAAATTCACAATATTTATATGGACTTCGCAGTAATACCAGAGACCAGTATGGGCAGGACGTTTGTGTTTCGTTATGACGTCAGTTGTGATGAAACAAACAAAATAGGACAGTACATACTAAAGACCACCAGCTGAACTCAACAGCTGAGTCCGCCTGAAGAGGACCGCTGAAAAGAGGTTGGACATGACCGTTTTTTATTCTTGCTTGTAGTGTTACAAAATGACGGAACAAATATCCAAAATAATTTTATTCAAAATGACACTGCCGTGGAGGCCTACACATTTTCGCTGCTGAGCCAAACATTACGACCAGCTGGATAACAGCGTTGTTGGTCGACCTCTGGAACGCAGCGCAGCAGCGATTCTGCGTGGCATGGGCCCGACACGTCCTCGGCAAGTTTCTGGAAGTAAACGGCAGTAGGTGACGCAATTCCCGTAAATTAAGCGCCTGTGGTTTCTCCGCGCGGAGCTGCCGTCCGATAGTGTCGCACATGTGTTACACAGAGCTCAGATCAGGCGAATTTGGTGGCCGACTCATCAACGTCGTGGTACTCAAACCAGTGTAGGACGATTATGGGCTTGTGGCATGGTAAGTTATCTTTATGGAAGATTCAATCGCCGTTGTTCAAGACATCAAGCACGAGGGGATGCAAGTGGTCCACAATAATGTTCGTGTAGTTCATAGCTGTCAATGTACCGTAGATTACTACCACAAATTCCACGGAAGACCAGGTCAATGTCTCTCATAGCACACGAGTAATTCTGCCCTTACCGTTACGCAGCCGTGGTGCGGCGAATGTTTTTTTAGCAGTCGTTCTGGATCAGAGCGTATCCGGAAACGACCGTGGATTCGGTGTAACATGAAACGTGATTCATTGAACTAGGTGGTAACTTTTCATAGTTCCGTGCTCCGAAACACTTGAGTCTGGACAAGCATTGCACTGTGTCGTCAGATCTACCACAGGTAGCCTCCTATCCTGCTTTACAGAGCGGAAAAGCCTCGGACCTGCACGTTCTTCGGCGAGGCAGGGACGTCCAATACCTGGTCGTCCACTCGTGGTTTCACCGTCCTTGCCCGCATCTCGTGGTCGTGCGGTAGCGTTCTCGCTTCCCACACCCGGGTTCCCGGGTTCGATTTCCGGCGGGGTCAGGGATTTTCTCTGCCTCGTGATGGCTGGGTGTTGTGTGCTGTCCTTAGGTTAGTTAGGTTTAAGTAGTTCTAAGTTCTAGGTGACTGATGACCATAGATGTTAAGTCCCATAGTGCTCAGAGCCATTTGAACCATTCACCGTCCTTCAATCACACTCCACGACTCTCAGGGCAACAGTACATGAACAGCCGGTCAGTTTCGCCGCTCCCGAGATGCTCTTCCCAAGGCGCCAGACCAAACCAATGTACCCTTTTTCAAAGTAACTCATGTCAGTAGGATTCCCCATTTGTGACCAGTTTCTTTGATGTAATGATTCCCCATTCGTCCTTGCTCCGCTTGTATACAAGTTTATTATAAATGACTGAAGCGATTTCAAAAATTTACTGTAGCTGCATTAATTGGCATATTTTCACAAAATTGATCACTCATATGGAAAAACTCAAAAAGTGTTGTATTGTTGCAGCCGCAGTTCAGATTTCTGTCAGTAGAGTGCAGCAGTGAGCAGTTGCGCAAAATTGCGACAGGCGACGAGAAAGCGTCTGTTGTGCTTGAAGTGGATTCCCATCGGTCTGCCGTAAGAGCGCAACGACACTTCAGAACTATGTTCAGCAAAGATCCACCAACTGCCAACTCCATTTGGCCTTGGTATGCGCGGTTGAAAGCTTCTAGATGTCGCTGCAAAGGAAAATCAACGGGTCGGCCCGCAGTGAGCAAAGAAACTGTTGTTCGTTACAGGACATGTGTCTGGATATGGTGGAAAACTGAAATGCCACAACTGGAGATCGATAGTGTGGACTTCGTCCACCAACAGGAGGGTCTCCACCCCACTTCCATCATTTCCATCATGAAATTTGTGAGTTCTTGAACAGGAAGTTGAGAAACCGATGGGTCGCTTGTGGTGGGGTTGATGATTAGCAATTCATGTCATTAACGCTCTCACCAAACGATTTTTTTCTGTGGGTTTATGTATAAGATTCAGTATTTACGCCTCCTCTATTAACAAACCTACCAGAACTGCGAGAGCGCATCAACAGTACTTTTGAATAGATCGATAGGGGCGTGCTGCTCCGAATGTGGGAAGAACTTGATTGTCGACTAGAATTCTGCAGAATCAATAGGGATGGGTGGGAGGGGGGGGGGGGGGGTAAGAAGGACTTATTAAAGAGCTTTTTGAGTTTTTCTATGTATGTTCAAACCTCTGTGCGAATAAGTTAAACAAAATAGCTGCAGAAAATCTGAGAAACCACATCAGTCATTTATAATAACGTTGCACCTTCCTTACCGCATCATGTCACCGCATCTCCACCAGGGGGCATTCAGAATCACGCTGGGCACGGGTCGTAATGTTTTGGCTCACTAGTTTGTCTCAGAATGTGTCGTCTTGCTTGGTATGGTAGAAATTCTAGTGGTCATATCCTCTTTTTTCCTTTTGATTATCATTGCAGTACTTCAGCACTCTGAGGATTGTCCGGTGCCACTGCGGTGCTCTTCAGGCTAAACTGAGAGCCGACACATGTGACAGTAGTAATGGTTCTAATCGGCTGGGCATCGAGTCGAACTGAAAATACGGGTATGTCATTCCGTGTTGCTTCGACTCTGCGCCCGAGTTCAACCATCGTAGTGGCCGGCGAATAGTGTACTGCCATTCACTCGTCAATCCATGACCAGATGTTTCCAGTGGGTGAGACAGCTTGAGGAGGAAATGGCCAGGGCAACAGTCGAACACCCTCTGTATCAAGGTACAGGGGTTAGGCAGAATATGAAAACACCAAAAACACAACACAGTACCGTGCGTAATACGGTCTGGGATAACTCTCAGCAACTGCACAGCCTGCAGCTTTCGCTAGCACATGGTTTTATGTTAAAACGTGCATTTCTCGCGATGTTTCCTTTTTGTTTTGTCCAGTCCCTGTAGGTGAGGACAGCACGGGCTACATGCGATTTTGCATTGCCTTGAAGAGAGATAACGTGAAGAAGGCCTCGAAGATAGAGCACAGCGAACGGCCCTAACGTGTCAGAAACGTGATGACTGTTTTCCAGTTACCAGCTATGTGATTCTAATTAATGGTACTGTGTACACAGTGACACTCAAGGTGACAATGACGAACACAGTCTGGCATGTATTGTTCTCCTCAGAGCCCCCACAATGCATACGTCCATCGTGGTGCTGTACGCAAAATCCAGGACACCATGCGGTGCCACTGCTATGTGTAGTGCTTTCGCCTGACAAACTGATGATCTAGACGTCGTATTGCATACTTACACTGGTACAAAGAAGCCCATGAAGTAACACAGTGTGGCTGCACGGCCTAGAAAACAGAATTTCTGTCCTCTCAGGCACTAGTCGCAGAGGTCACTGACATACTGCATGGCGTTAATTATGGCCCCTTAGCCCAATGATTCCATAATTGTATGAAAGTAATGGGATCCCAACCAGCGCGACCAGAAATATCAGGGTACGATAAACGACCATCTCAATAGGCCACGTTCCTGCCGCTCTCGACTCCAACACATGGTGGTGGACGTATTTTCTTCTTACACCATGTATGTATGTATGTATGTATGTATTAAACCGGGGACCTAGAAACGACGGAGAGGCATCGTCCTGCCGTAGCCCTCATTGGTCACAAACGCACAACAGGCTACAGCAGTCCACCCACCCCATCGTAGCCCCACACCGAATCCAGGGTTATACTTCTTACACCATACATAAGAACGTCTTCTCACAAACAAACAACATTCAAATGCAACGAGAAACCCGGCGCGTACCTTCTTTATACAGAATATATCTGGCATTTCTCCTTCCTACTTTGACCGATTGCCTAAAATGCTAATCTCTTGCATGTCCAAGCATGTAATGCATTTCGTGCCAATCTGAAGCTTGTTGTATGCCGCCTTCGTGGTGTCGCTGTTTTAATGGCAAGCAGTGTGTCGCGCTTTTGTAGCATTAAAACTGAGACGTCTTTATTGTTGACTTACCCTAATATTTATATTATTAGCTGTACTCCTCTACGCAACCGACTGAGGGTAGTGGCCCACTTGCACTGAGTTGGGTAGGCCTTCATACCGCCGAGCGGCCATCGAATTTTTGTTCATCTGAAGTTTCCCCCCAAATCGATTAAGTCGAAGGCTGCAGTAGAGCGCAGAAACAAACAGTCTTGGTCGCAGGGTTGTAATTATTATTTATTTATCAATGAGACGTTTTCGCCTGACCAAGGCATCTTCACATTGGCTGATAGTAGATAATGTTAGGCACAAGGGATACCGAGCATACAAACCTCCCAGCAAATAACTGCATAACTGCTCTCGTCAAATATTCGGAAATATTGCGCGGTGTTTCCGAATATTTGACAAGGGCAGTTACTTGTTGGAAGTTTTTAATGCAAGGTATCCCACGTTCCTAAGACTATCTGATGTGAAGATGTCTAGATCAGGCGAAACGCCTCGTAGTAAATATATAAAAACTACAACCCTTCAACCTAGATTATTTGTTTCTTCATCGTATATTACACGTTGCTGCACCATCCCCGCTATGAGTTGGAAAACGTTTTAAAGTCGAACGCCGTCATGTTTTGCTTGCAAAAGAGGCGGCCAGCATCACTCTGAATCCTTGATAAATACTAACTTGTGCTCCGTCTCATATGATCCGTTGTCGACGGGGCGCTAAAACATTATCTTATTTTATCCAAAGGAACGGGCACTAAAACATTATCTTATTTTATCCTAAGGAACACAATGTGGCTACAGTTTTAATAACGAAATGGTATAGAATGAGATGATTCCAACGTACAATAAAACGGCGTGAGTGAATTAAAACCAGAAATCTAGAAGTAATGGCTTTCCTTCCACGCCGCTGCCCATTACCATGTGGCACCAAGGCTGTGCCAGGCAGCACCGTCAACCCTTTCGCAAGAACGTAATGTACAGCCGCTCTATCGACAAAGTAGACGAAGACAAAGAATCTATGCTGTGGGAAAGAGGTCACTCCACAACCGGCAAAAGCATTTTCCTCAGAAAACACCACAATGCCGCTGTGCTAAACGGCACTGTTACCGACTTTCCCACACATTTAAACACAGGCACGGGACGCAGTCCTGCCTGTGATGTCGGTCAGTATTACAGGGCGGAAAGTGTTGTTGACCGCAGTTTTGACCTGAAGGAAAGTGAAGTCACGAAAGAAAAAACATGAAACACAAGGCTATCACATGGAAACTGTCTTAAATCGATCGGGAAAACCAGCCGTTGCAAACAACCAGTTTCTGTTGTTTTTGTACGACATGATGTCGTTTATAGGATAAAGTACCCGATATAAGAGTTCTCTTCCCCTTTTCTTCCTCTTGCCCAACTTTTATCTCTCTTTCTTTAAAAATTTCAGTGTATTTCAGTTGTTATTGAGCCTTACAGTTCCCAGCTCCCTATGTGGCAATATTTCTGTATAGTATGAGGCCAATATTACGCACAGTAGTGTCTACGACATTATTACGTAGGTAACCCTTTGCCCATATGAAAAATAAAAATGCATCAAACGAAAATTAATTAGCTACCAGGGAAACATTAACGAGCATTGCTTTTTTGTACCTTTGTTCGTTATGAAGATACGAACACATGTACGTGTTTTTTTTTTTTTTTTTTAATAGGAACGTATATGTTTTATTCAGTAATCCATTACTCTCTCCATTCACGTAAACACAACATTCTGCTCAATAAGACAACATTCAACTTAATAAGAAACAGAAGGGGCATCTTTAATATCATTTTGTAGCACTATAATCCACTGGGGGTACAAGAGGAGTGTTCAAAGTGATGATCATGGATTGTAACAATATGGTCCACGCGATCGATGAAAGAATCAATCGCTGCTTTCAATGTTGAAGTGAATTAAAAGCAAGCACGATACGTTCCTGCCTTTTCTCAGGCCAATCACTTGTTCCTTCACGACCAGTCCATCTGGAAGAATACATTCGGTTCAGTACACAGTAAAGCAAGGCATTATGTGCTGAACATCCGTCGTGCTGGTACCACGTAAGCATTCTAGTTTCTAGCAGCGCTTCATCCAGGAGACGAGGAAGATTTCGCGTTAGGAACTTGGCATAGGCCCTGCTATTTAGGTTACCACTGATGAAATACACTGAGGTGAGAAAATTCATGGGATACCTCCTAATATCGTGTCGGACCTTCTTTTTCCCGGCGTAATGCGGCAGCTCAACGTGGCATGGACTCAATAAGTCGTTGGATGAACCCTGCAGAAATATTTAGCCACGCTGCCCTACAGCACTTCATAACTGCGAAAGTGTAGCCAGTGCAGGATTTTGTTCACGGACTATCCTCTCGATTATGTTACGTAAATGTTCGATGGGTGGCCAAATCATTCACTCGAACTGTCCAGAATGTCCTTCAAGCTAATCACAATTTTGGCCTGGTGAGATGGCGCACTGTCATCCATAAAAATTCCATCGTTGCTTGGGAACATGAAGTCCATGAATGGCTGCACATATGTCTAGGTAGTTGAACATAACCATTTTCTGTCAATGATCGGTTCAGCCGGCACAGAGAACCCAGTCCATTCCATGTAAACACAGGCCACATCCTTATGATTCAAATGGCTCTAAGCACTATGGGACTTAACATCTGAGGTCATCAGTCCCCTAGACTTAAAACTACTTAAACCTAACTAACCTAAGGACATCACATACATCCATGCCTGAGGCAGGCTTCGAACCTACGACCGTAGCAGCCGCGTGGTTCCGGACTGAAGCGCCTAGAACCGCTGGGACACCGCGGCCGGCCATCCTTATAAACACACCTGGCACAGTGCCTTGACAACTTGGATCCATGGCTTCGTGGGGTCTGCGCCACACTCGAAACCTACCGTCAGCTCTTACCAACAGAGATCGGGACTCATCTCACGACGCCACGGTTTTCCAGCCGAGCGCAGAAGTTCTGACGGCGATGTCGTGGGTTATCAAAGGCACTTGAGTCGGTAGACTGCTGCCATAGTCCGTTAACGCCACATTTCACCGCACTATTCTAACGGATACTTTCGTGATACGTCCCACATTGATTTCTACTGGTATTTCACGCAGTGTTGCTCGTCTGTTAGCACTGACAACCTAACGCAAACGCCGCTGCTCTCGGTCGTTGCTCCAGCCACTGTGCTGTCTCTAGTGAAAGGTGACACCTGAGATTTGGTTTTCTAGGCAAACTGTTGAGACTGTGGATCTCGGAATGCTGAATTCCATAACGAATTCGTAAAGTCTGTTAATTCCCGTCGTGCGGCCATAATCACGTCGGAAGCCTTTTCACTTGACTCACCTAAGTACAACGACAGCTCTCGCAGTGCATTGCCCTTTTATACTTTGTGTAAGACGTGCTACCGCTACCTGTATATGCCCATACCGCTATCCCATGACTTCTATCACCCTATTGCAATGACCAATAATATTAGAACCAAGCACCCCTTGCAGATATTAATACCCCTTTGCTGATGTTGCACCTCTCTAAGACTCTGTTCGTTTTCGTTGGACCAATAATGCGCTTTGTTTGTATTTCCTTGCCCTTTGTTTGAGAAGGAATGTTCATGAAAAAAGAAAAGAAAACCACTGGGAAAGAAGTACTGATTAGAGAAATTTTCCTGCTGTGTTCACTGACGGAGCCGAACACGATTCTGGAAATCATTTCCGTGCAGTTCTGAGTGCAAGTGTACGCGATAAGGATGGATCTGTTGATGTGTTAGAATGCGACGTACACTACTTTTACAAAGTAGAAATGCCAATCTCCAATCTTTCGTGTGCTCACATGTTTATTCATTACAACTGAAGCGAGAGCATTAACTTCTGCAGCTTCGTCTCTGTGTGTCCTACGAATATTGCATTGCTTCGAGTTGAAACTTCCCGTTTTCTGAAGTGTCACAACAAGACGAGAAAATATCCGTAGGGGAAGGTACGTTTTGTCAGGATATCACTCCCTGTAGGGTTCCTCTACCTGAGTAAGTATTACGCCTACATTTAACTACACTACACTACTACACTGTAGGAAATATCCTGATGGTACAGTATTTAATCAGGCACTGCCTTTACTGTCACTTCATATCATTTAAAAGCACTTCAGTACTGTATTCAGTATACTCCTGTTGTAAATAAGAAAACATTATTCTAATTACTGTTCTGTTAACTTGCACTCTCCCCAGATGAGTAGCATTTCTACCTTCTCTTCATAGGTGTACATTCACTCACACAAGCCTTCAACGAAGGCCCATTTAACTGTATGACCAGTGTGCATTTTCGTTGTGTTTCCATTTATTTACTGTCAACTCCATCAAGGGGACGAGTCACACTACTCCGGGTAACTGCACTGTGTGCTAGTAAAGAAGAGTAAAATTTAATTTCGAGTTATATATTTAGTAACGTCATGGTTATCAGAGTGGTACACTGTGATACATTTTTGTATGGTTCTTCAGGAGAGGAAGCGGATTACTGAATAAAAAGCTCTTTATATCATAGTATCGAACAAAATTCCAAAAAGTCAGTCATCCTGGTCAATGTTCCACTTCTAGGTAAACAACATTTGCTTTAGACTTTTTTTTTCTTATTTTGGTTCTGCACAAAATGTTATTTGTGATGGCCAGTATAAATGGGGCAGCCTGTATAACTGAAGATCCACCTCCTTACCTGCACAAAATGTCAAACATGCGAACATTCAAACAATAGCTATTTCACTTAATGAGCATTTAAATGAAATTTAAGTGATTTCAGACATTTTTACTTTAAAAAATTTAAAATAATATTTCATAAAACATTTACATTACCAATACACTATAATTTAAAAAATCTATTCTATAAAATATACCAAGACAAAATCCAACAAAATTATTTATATTAAATAATTAAATAAACAAAAAATAAATATAATAAAATAAATAATCAAGATATCCTAATTTGCACAGAAAAATTTTCAGTGTAAGTGAAACACTTCACTAATAAGTTATATCTTGAACCTCTTTCTAGATAAACTTTCCAGTACATCTACTATGTTACGACTTATCTCATCTAAATTGAAGCTACTTTAAAATAATCAAAATAGAATAATCAATAATGAGAGCGAAGGGCAATATGTACACACCTCAGAGCCAATATCAGTTACATTAAATAAATTAAATTACTATCAAATCCACCTTCATTAACAGTATTTCACCATCAAACCCATTATACACAAAAATCTGTTGTAACCCACTTCCTCTTGACTATAAGCTGCACCTTGAACTGAAATATTTTATAGTTATAAATCTTGAGAATTATAACTCTAAAAAGATTCTCTGATAATGGAGATATACAAACAAATAAATTAAGTTGAGTAAATCGTGTATTTTCAATCACGGGGTAGGTTCCTCTTAATGTAATGAGATACCGCCAAATTCTTTGGGTTTAAAGACCTTAACTAATAGTACCCTGGTAAATATAATTAACATTTAAAATAATAGGGTATCTTATCCTAGTTTATTATTTAAATTTCACAGATTCACAAAAAGAGCTACAAATAAATTTTAACATTTCAACTTATAAATTTATATTTTAACCCTGATAATATAAATAACTGTTTTAACCAATAATATTCACTTGTATCAATCGTATAACCACGGCTGCTGGTACGAATTATGCTGATACTAAATCAATTGCTAAATCCAAAACCACTTGATAATTAAATCAAATTACTGCAAAAAGAACATTTAGTTTAACAAAACTTACATATAATACAAAGAAAAAGTGAATAAACAAGCAATAATAAAACTTTTAGGAACAAAAAATAAGAAATTTAAAAATTAACCAAACCATGAAAAAATAAAAGATACAAATATTTAAATAAAAAGAAAGAAAAAAATTACAAATATTAACAAAAAAAAAAACGTCCCTGTGTGACCACAACTTCTCTGTTATATATAAATAAAGATAGATATGGAACATGTATACCAATAAATGTATTATATTCTTTCTTATTTAATCTTTCTTTTCACTAATAATAAAGAAAGATTAAATAATAAATTAAATATATTAGATACAATTATGTAAATTAATGTAATATGTTATTAATATGAAATTGACTTTATATTAAGTTAACTTAAATATTTATTAGTTAAATAATCTAATTATAGATAATTTATTAATTATATTATTATAATTGATAGAATTATTTATATTAATATAATATTTTATATTTAGACTTATTAATTTTATTTATTATATCCAATTATAATAATATTGAATATCAATTTAAATATTATTATATATATTATAATAAAAGAATTTATTTTAAGCTAAAACCATAAGTAGCTACAATCATCGGTAAATAAATGTATTAAAATAATCACTTAATAATAATAAACTTTATATATATATATATATATATATATATAATATATATATATATATATATGGAGAGAGAGACAGACAGATAGAGAGAGAGGCCAAAGTGTCCAAAATCTCCTCCCAAACCCATAGATCGAAATCTGGCACAGAAACAGCATATGGACAGAAACAGCAGGTCTCACGAGTATCAGCACTCTGGGATTTATAACCTCCTAGCTCAAATAGTAGCTAAGATATGGGCTAAAACTTGTTTTCCCCAGCCCCTGACGAATAGGGTGCCCTATATAACAGCCACTTCATGTAGGAACAGTATAGGCCTGCCAAATCAACCTGCTTTGCAGGGTAGTCTACATGTCAGGGAAAAAGTGGTTTTCCAGGCCCCAACATGTAGGCTACCCAGCATGTAATGTGTGTTGTATTGGAATAGTATTGGCCTACTTTATCGACCTGTTTTGCATGGCGTCCTGTACATCTAGTGCAATTTCGCAGTCAGAGTGGCACTGGTACAACCACCATGATGATACAATTGAGGTTTGCTTTAAATACATGCTGTAAGAGTTGTGAGTGTTAGTTACCTTTGAGACTGGACGTGATGAGTTGATGTTAGTCAAGAATGCATTTAAGTCGATAAAGATGCCATTGTTAACACCTCACTGAGTTTGTACAATGTCATGTAATAGGCTTATGAGACACTGGATGTTCCATCTGAAATATTGTAGAAAGAATTGGCAGGGATGTAACCACTGTACATGATTGCTGGCAGCAGTGGTCATGGGAATGTATGGTCACAAAAATACCAGGCTCCTCACAACCATGTAGCCCTACCAAGGGGGAAGACCATCGTGTTTGGTTTATGGCTCTGGAGTATCGTTCTGTGTCTGCAGCAGCAATCTGAACAGCATTTGGCACCATAGTGACATAACGAACTGTTACAAATTGGTTACTTCAAGAACAGCTCCGAGCCAGATGTCCTGTAGCCTGCATTCCACTGACCCGAAACCACAACCGTTTGCGACTTCAGTGGTTTCAAGTGGTAACTCATTGGAGGGTATCTTGGAGGTCTGTTGTGTTTTGATGAAGGCTGGTTCCACCCCTGTGCCAGTGATGGGTACGTGTTGTTTAGAAGGAGGCCACTTGAGGGCCTGCAACCAACCTGTCTGCATGCTAGACACACTGGAGCTACACCTCAAGTTATGGTCTGTGTTGCGATTTCGTATGACAGCAGGAGCACACTCGTGGTCATCCCAAGTACCTTAACTGCAAATTAGTACATCAATCTCGTGATTCGACCTGTAATGCTGCCATTCATGAACAGCATTCCAGGAGGTGTTTTCCAACAGGATAAAGCTCTCTTACATAGCACTTTTGTAGCCCAATATGCTCTACAGAGGGTCGACATGTTGCCTTGGCCTGCTGGATCACCAGATCAGTCTCCATTCGAAGACTTATGCGACAACATCGGAAAACACCAGTGTCATTCACAAACAGCATTAACAGTATTGACTGATCAAGTGTAACAGGCAGGGAACTCTGTACCACAACTGACATCCAGCACTTGTACAACACAATGAATGCTTGCTTCAAAATACTGATCACTATACTCGTAACAGTTATTAATGTAACAGCATTCAACATTTGAAATGGCTTATCTTACACTTATGTCAGTCAATGATCTTGCAACGTTCTTGGAATGTTCATCACTTAATTATCTTAGCTAAACAAATGAATTCCCGAAATTTCATTACTCTACATTATTCTTTGGTGTTGCTATCTTTTTCTGTGAGTCTAAATGGTTTTCTGGCCCTTGATGTGTAGCCTGCCCTGCATGCCAGGCGTGTTGTGGGAGTAGAATCGTCCTGCGTTATTGAACTGTACTGCAGAGGCTATACACACCGATGCGTAGAGGAGGGGATGGTCAGAATCAGACAGAGGAGAAAATGGCAAGAGAGAGAGAGAGAAAGATAGAGAAGAACGGCAGATGAGTGAGGGAGGTGTAAGGTGCAGAAGGGTAGCGGGCTGTTGGAAAATAAAGAGGAAGGATGGAGAATGAAATATGGAGAATAATATAGAATAAGAGTGGGAGAGGAGGATGTGGGGGTGGGTCAGAGAGAGGGGGTGGACGATATAGACAAAGAGAGGGAGAAGAAGAGATGAAGAGAGAGATAGAGCTCTCCTCCTCAGAACCACCATTTCGTGCTAACACACTTTGCTGCTCTCTGGTTTGGACACATGACTCGGACACAAGCTGCTGTAACGTGTGCATGTTGTAGATTGTTGAACAGATTAATATCTTTAAATATCACTTAAGCCAGACATCTTAGGGATTAAGATCGGGTGAATAGATTGGCCATGTTACTGGACTTTGTCAGCCAATAATTCGATCATTAAAAGTTTGTTAAGAGCCGTTCACCCAAACCACGTTGTAACCAACATTTTTGTCGAAAGTGTATTAGAGCTGAAATAGTGTTGTGTCTGACATCCCGTTTCCACCTCTCGTTATTTTTCATACCATTGTCGAACCACAAAGTTCGTTGCTGTGCCAAACAAAGTTGTAAATGAAGGCATCTTTTGTGACGTACTGGATGTTGTTGTAAAAAGTGGAGCACAAAAGTGTTTGACTAAAGAAGTAAACGTTAAGTACGTTTGTAAGTGGAAGAACAATAATCGCATGGTACTGACAAGGGAACCTCCCCATCGCACCCCCCTCAGATTTAGTTGTAAGTTGGCACAGTGGATAGGCCTTGAGAAACTGAACACAGATCAATCGAGAAAACAGGAAGAAGTTGTGTGGAACTATGAAAAAGTAAGCAAAATATACAAACTGAGTAGCCCATGTGGAAGACAGACAACATCAAAGATAGGATGGGCTCAGTAGCGCCGTGGTTCCGTGGTTAGCGTGAGCAACTGCGGAGCGAAAGGTCCTTGGTTCAAGTCTTCCCTCGAATGAAAATTTTTATTTTCGCGAAGTTATGATCTGTCCGTTCGAACACTGACGTCTCTGTTCAGTGTAATAAGTTTAGTTTCTGTGTTTTGCGTCCGCACCGCAAAACCGTGCGATTACTAGACGAAAGGACGTGCCTCTCCAATGGGAACCGAAAACATTTGATCGCAAGGTCATAGGTCAACCGATTACTCCACAGGGAAACACGTCTGGTTTATTCTTTACGACACTGGTGACGGCATGTGCGTCACATGACAGGAATATGTTGTCGACCCGCCTAACTTGTACACTTGGCGAATGGGTGGAAAGATTCTTCTACCTTGCCCGATTTAAGTTTTCTTGTGGATGTCATAATCACTCCCAAAAAAGTGATGAAAACATAAGAGTTTGTCACATAAACTGCAACAAATGAATGCAACAGTTTAACAGTCGCACAGTTTTCCCTGTGCTCTGTCAAAACATATGTTTTAACGTTTTCAAATTTTTCCGTGTGTAGACTGTCAAATCCTGCATATGTCCAAGCAAATCTGAACATGTCCTGGAATTTTGGAGAGCGAAGTTGATTATGTGTGAGTACCTGAACTTTGATAATTGTCTGAAAATAAAAAATTAAACTTTTCACGCGAGGGAAGACTTGAACCAAGGACCTTTCGTTCCACAGCTGCTAACGCTAACCACGGGACCACGGCGCTACTGAGCCAACATTGTCCTTGATGCTGCCTATCTTGCGCATGGACTACTCAGTTTGTATATTTTGCTTATTTTTTCATAGTTCCACACAACTTCTTCCTGTTTTCCCGATTGATCTGTGTTCAGTTTTTCAAGGCCTATCCACTGTGCCAACTTATAACTAAATCTGAGGAGGGTTCGATGGGGAGGTTCCCTTGTGAGGGATAGTGAATGTCCCGATATATAGAGGAGAAATGGTACTGTTCCTGGGAAACTGTCACGTGGGGAGGATGAAATGTATCCGCCAACTGCCTGGCTGTCTTGTTTCATGCGATACCAGTTTCCACCACTCTGATAAAAAGAATGAGTACGGAACTCAAGAATAACGGAAGTAGGTATAAGAGGCAAGTACATAGAACTGTGCATATCCCATCATCCGCTTGTAATTTAGATGCACTTCCCTGTTGAAGCAATGAATGAGCAATTTAATCGTTAATAAAGTGAATTAGTATTGGCTTTGTAGTTTATCTTAAGGGCAAGCGCGACTTCAGGGCGCAGAAGCCCACATATCACGGCGGCGTCCTAACGAGACAGCTCGTTCCGTTTCCAAATGCTGTGGGGATGAGGAACTTCGGATGACAGGCACTCCTATGTCCTGGGTGGCGCAGCTGGCGCCATGCTCTAGAGTACCACTTCCAAGGCATCCCTTTCTCTTTTGTGCTGGGAAACTTGTCGTTTGCAAATTAGGGAATTGGAGAATTGTTTAAGCATAAGTAGATTGTGACAAAGTGGCAAGTTTACTTGTTCTTTGTGGAATCACTTGTTCTGTTACATTTAAAATAGTTTGGAGTGAGGAACGCAACCATTGTTTTGTCAAAGCTATTATCAAGCCATGTAGGCGCCGTAAAGGCAGTTGTAAAACCGTGGGATGCAACCTGTGTTTCGCTGAGGTGACTAGACGGTTGAGATTTGAAGTTTCTAAATAAAAGAACGCTGGGTCAAATTGGCAACATGACGGCAGTTGACCAGCAAGTTCTCTCTCTATCTCCCTGTGTGGGAACGCCAGGTGGATACTTTCAAAATATTCTTAGGAGTGGGTTTCGAAGAGTTGATCATCACGCATCTACATTAGCTGATCACTAATTACGCGTTTTGATTGGCTGAGGAAAGTTAAGGTGGGGCTTTATTGAGGAACGCTAATGGAGAGGAGATACAGCATCTGGACGGGTGCAGATGCTCTGATTTTGACATCTGACGTTGATAGAGACACTCCGACTCCAGCAATGGCAGCAGATTCTGATGGGCGCAGGCTTTGTCTTTAGACTCTGAAGGCGTCATATAACATGATCAATGCGTTTCTGGTTTTTCGTGGAACGTAAATTTTGAGAGTGATACTTACAGGTAATGATTTAAATTTTGTCTTACCAGTTACCTGCGGTCCACTCACAAGTGATTCACGTGTAGTAAAGCAATTATTCACTACGTTTCTTAATAGCTTTCCTGTCTTTTTCATATGTAACCACACGTTATATTTCGTTTATGATTTGTGTGTTCATGAGAGCAAATAAACCAGGCAGTCTGGACTTGTTGTGTCTGTTCCTTTGTTAGACGGTTCCTGCCCCTTTCATTTTACAGTTTGTGCAAGAGTGGCACCAATGGCTCATTTACCAGAGTCTCCTTGTGTTATTCACTGTGCAAAATTTTTACATTCCATATCTGATTGCATACAGAAGAATGCTGAAGATTAGATGGGTAAATCATATAACTAATGAGGAGGTACTGAATGGGACTGGGGAGAAGAGAAGTTTCTGGCACAACTTGACTAGAAGAAGGGATCGGTTGGTAGGATATGTTCTGAGGCATCAAGGGATCACCAATTTAGTACTGGAGGGCAGCGTGGAGGGTAAAATCGTAGAGGGAGACCAAGAGATGAATACACGAAGCGGATTCAGAAGGATGTAGGCTGCAGTAGGTTCTGGGAGATGAAGAAGCTTGCACAGGATAGAGTAGCGTGGAGAGCTGCATCAAACCAGTCTCAGGACTGGAGACCACAACAACAACATCTGATTGCATGGTGAGCGTTCTAATTTTCGGAAAGTCCAGAGGGGATCCGGCATTGAACCGATCAGTCAAGGCTAGACTCACGACCGGCCTCTTGCATAATGTGGCCGACCCTGCCAGGATTCGCTTGACTGGAGTCTTCTGACGAAGAGTCGAAGCTTGCGGAGCGAGTGGAACAACGTTGTAAGTCCTACTCGTAATGAAAAAAAAGTTCCTCATAATACGCTTATCCATGAATTTGTATGTGCTAAATACTTTTGATATTGTATCAAATATAGTATACAATTCTAAAATTCGGAACTGGAACATCAGTTTAATAAATATTTTACGATTGAAAATCAGAAATTCCTCGGTACAGGGCGTAGTTTCCTAAAATGTCACAGGGGTTTAGCCTTTACATGGGATCTTTTCACGTATATTATCGAGACGATTGGACTTCAGTCATCACTAAGGCAAACGAATTCCTTGTCTGGAAAATGGAACCACAGGGTTTACAAGGATCTTAGCACACTAGAGGAACGGTTGCAAAGAGGTTCATTCGAAACAACTGTACATATTTGACAATCTGCTACACTAGGGGAAGAAAAAGTGATAACAGCCTGCAACCGTCGGTTTGTCGACAACTGCAAAGAAGCTGAGAGCTAGTGGGAAAATAAATCTGTCGCCAGCTAACATTCCAACTTTCCCTATCTTCTGTAACAAATATTTGCCAGTCAAAAGCGCCTTGCAGAAAGAATTACTTGATATGCGTCAGTATATCCTAGCTAAAAAGCGGGATTTATATCAACAGTTTTTCAAGTATATAGTGGATTTGTCCGTCGCTCTGTAAAACCCACTGAATGAGCCATAAAAATGTATTGCTGAACGTACATATTTAGTGTAATTACAACAGAATGGCGTTAAATTTTTCAATTTATTCTGCTGTTGGTTGTTTATACTTATATTGCAATAAACATGATGTGTTTTGATTTATTTTGTTTTATTTTCTCAAAATATACTTTCTATTTGTGCAACAAGTAGCATAAAAACCCAGAGTTTTTCAACAGTGCCACAACACACATCCGAAGCTGTTTGTCCAGAAAAATTAAAATAGTGCCCCTTTTGCGATGACAACATATGGAACAGTGTAGTAACTGTTACAAAAAATGGAGAATGGCATTTAAACGTCATATACACAATTTTTGCATGAAGAAAGTCCACATAGGTAAGCAGAAAACAGATTTTTTGTTATGCAATAAGATTTACCTTTTTGTTAGACACAAAGTTCTTCGGGTGAAAAAGGGGGCGGTCCCACAAGTCTTTTTGCAAGGGTTACGACTCCACTACCTATGTCAATTTATCATACAAAAACTGACGATGAACAGAAGCTTTTAATGGGTCCGGTAAACTGGATGACCCCTATGAGTCTGTCACATACTGTTCCTGTGTACGCATTGATACTAAAGAGCACCTGGACGATTCATCAAATGATTCACTGAATGACCTTCTCTACCCATGACCAGAAAAGGTAAACTCGATATATAGCAGTAACTGCGATAAAAATTAAGAAAATATTGTCTCTCAAATTTTGTAAGTTGTTCATCACTGGTTTTATGCATTATCTTTTCTTTCTTCTTCTTCACCTAGCCTACTCTCTCCTGCATTGGTCACAGCTTATGTATGCATTTGTAATTCTTAAGTACATTAATTGGAAATAGTGTACATGTGTTTATCTTAAGAGTAATAATCACCATTTTCATACCTGATGAGCCATAGCTTCCGCCTACTGTAAGTACTTGCATCACTTGCCGGGATAACAGTTTGCTGACGAACAATTATCAACCATTTTCTACATCTCATGCTGATCGCTACTAACGGTAGCAAATATTTTCGAGCATGCAGCTATTACTTCACTATCAAGTCAGATGTCAAAGCGAAAATAAAATTGGCCTACCTATAATAATCAATATTCACGCAGTCGCGAATTAGTAATTGCGAGCCTATTATCCTGGCAATGGAGTATAAATATGCAAATCTTCATTCTCAAATAATTTCTTTTACCAATGTAACACATCTTCACAGTCGGAAAGGGAGATTCATAAACCTTACGCATTCTTCCATGATCACTCGAGGATTAGCATCTGCCCACATGCAGATGTTTTGGTAAATTACTACCCAACTCTGTGATAATCGCACTTCAATAGTAAAAAAAAGCCAGCTCTAAACTGTGGATCTTCAGCATTCCATCTTGGAATCCATTGACAACACTATAATCCGTGATGGTTGCTTGTGATCTGAGAGATTGAGTAACAGCTCATGCAGACCCGAATATATACGCTGATGAACCAAAATAGTATGAGCACTGCCCACCGCGACGTTGGATGCCCTCTGGTGACGCGGTAACAAAAATTTGTAAGCGGAGCAGACACGGATAGCGGATCAGCCTAGCAAAAATATGGGCTGCAAATGGGGAAATCCACTGAGATAAGCGACTTTGACAAAGGGCAGATTATTTTTACGCGGTGTCTATGAACGAGTTTCTCGAAAAGGCGAAGCAGGTCGAATGTTCACGCGCTACTGTCGTGAGCATCTACGGAAAGAAGCGGGTCAGTGAAACTACCACTAGGCGCTAAATGATTGAACATCAACGTCTCTTCATAGAACGTGGGGTTCGGAGGCTTGACTGCTCTGTAACATAGGATAGATGGCTATCTGTGGCATCTCTGCCCAGAGAGAACAATACTGGTGCACGAACAAGTGCTTCGGAGCACACCATTGTTGAACATGGAGATCTGCAACAGACCACCCCTACGTGCTCACATGTTGACCTATCGTCAGTTACGATTACGTGCCGGCCGATGTGGCCGTGCGGTTCTAGGCGCTTCAGTCCGGAACCGCGCTACTGCGACGGTCGCAGGTTCGAATCCTGCCTCGGGCATGGATGTGTGTGATGTCCTTAGGTTGGTTAGGTTTAAGTATTTCTAAGTCTAGGGGACTGATGACCTTAGATGTTAAGTCCCATAGCGCTTCGAGCCATTTTTTGAAGTTACGATTGCAGTGGGCACGGGAATTCGAGATTTGACCGTCGAACAACGGAAACGTGTCTGTTCTTCGGGTAAATCACACTTTTGCTACACTGGGTCGACAGTCGTCTCTACAAACGCCGTCGACGAGGTTAACGGGAGTCTAAACGTGCAGCGCGCTTGCGTGGGACCTGTGGTAGTAATCGAGTACATGCTGACAGTTGCGAACCACCTGCATCCCTTCATGCTTGATGACTTCCCCGATGGCGATGTCATCTTTCAGCAGCATAATTGTCCGAGTCTCGGGGCCAGAACCGTGCTACAATGGCTTGAGGAGCATTATAATGAACTCAGGTTGATGTCTCGGTGACCGAATTCGCCTAATCTACATTCTATGGGATTCATATGGGTCGCTATCGGATGCTGTCAGCGTGCACGGGCCGTGCGGGGTAGCCGTGCGGTCTTCGGTGCCTTGCCACTGTTCGCGCGGCTTCCCCCGTGGGAGGTTCGAGTCCTTCCTCGGGCATGGGTGTGTGTGTGTGTGTTGTCCTTAGCGTAAGTCAGTTTAACTTAGATTAAGTAGTGCGTAAGCCTAGGGACCGATGACCTCAGCAGTTTGGTCCCATAGTCCTTACCACAAATTTCCAATTTTCACCGTGCACGCAGATCAGTGGCCCCGCGAGTTACGTGACCTGTGCGTAAACATCTAATGCCACATACTTTCACAAACCTACCAACAAACTGTCAGATCCCCGACATGCAGACTCAGTGTTGTATTTCGTTCCAAAAAAGGACAATCAAGCTATAAAGCAGGTGGTAATAATATTTTGGTTCATTCGTATAAATACATGATCGATGTCTTCAGCAACTCCAGTTCGTCGTAGTTTGCTGTAAGGTAACATCTTGAAGTATAAAGTTTCTTTACTGAGGGATAGCGAGTTTTGTTCGCAATCTGCTTTTTTGTGCGAATAATAAATGCAGATAGTTTTCTCTGCATCCGAAGGACATCACAATTTAAATTTATTTTTTTAATGCAATGTAGGAAAAGATGGATGGAAAGTTAGTTATTAATGTGTATTTTTCCTTTTTCTTCACGCCGTTTAATGTACACTCTTGAGAAGGACACACAGCGACAGACAATCATGGGGTGAAAAATGAGAACTATTTAGAAAATCAGTGCCATCTCCGAGTGAGTCATAAAAGTTTGAAACATATCCGTGAGATTTAATTAAGCATTCGTTCCACAGTTAAAAAATTCAGTATTCTTGATTTTACACATGGAACAGTATTATATATAATTTTTGCAACGTTTTTGAGACGGGAACGGTAAAACGGCATATGTGCATTAAAAACATTTATTAGATTTTCTATTTATGTGTATTGTAATGTGTTCTAGAGTGCAATACAATGTACTATGGGAAAGACTGTTTTTCATTATCCAGATTGCAGCTTGCTAAATTTCTAAAAATACTTCAGTTGGAGCTTTATTTGAATCGTACCACCACACTACACTTACGTGGTAATGTTTACAGGGAGTAGCGTAGCTTGCAAAAATCTTTAAACAAGTGCCGGCCGGGGTGGCCGAGCGGTTCTAGGCGCTACAGTCTGGAACCGCGCGACCGCTACGGTAGCAGGTTCGAATCCTGACGCGGGCATGGATGTGTGTGATGTCCTTAGGTTAGTTAGTTCCAAGTTCTAGGGGACTGATGACCACAGAAGTTAAGTCCCATAGTGCTCAGAGCCATTTTTTTAAAACAAGTAAAAATAAAAATCCATTTCATGGGATTAGGCGGAACCCGTGACTTACAGTATACGGTGGCCGAGGTGGTGAGGTATTATTGTGAGATTACAGAAGAGAGAATGTACTATCTGATTGCTTTCAGTTAGAGATCTGCGTGTTCTCCTATGTATGGATGTTAATTATTGCCTTCTAGTGTGTGACTCTATGAGACTTAGTCTCAGAGACTATGGTTAACGGGCCAGTGACATTTACTTAGCCTATGTGGATTCTGCTACCATTCAGTTGACGCATATACGCAAACTTTACTGGACTGGAGAACCAATATTAATTTCGTTGCATATTTAAATGATACTCTTTAGGTACACAATTTTTCAGATTCAGTGTTTTATCTGACTGAATTAATCAGAACATACAGTTTAAATATTTGTTGACACCTCTATCAGTTATTCACTTCAATTCTTCTTCCTTTATTATTCTTATCTAACATGTTTCAAACTGTGTTACTTAATAATTAGCATTACATGCCAATACTTCGGAATTCGACTGTAGGGTCACATATAAACTATGCAGATGTGTACAGCTCGAACCTATGACTATATCGAGTAATATTTGTTAATAGAGACGTATCCAGAAAGAGATTTTCACTCTGGAGCAGAGTGTGCGCTGATATGAAACTTCCTGGCAGATTAAAACTGTGTGCCGGACCGAGACTCGAACTCGGGACCTTTGCCTTTCGCGGGAAAGTGCTCTACAAGGTTCGCAGGAGAGCTTCTGTAAAGTCTGGAAGGTAGGAGACGAGGTACTGGCAGAAATAAAGCTGTGAGGACGGGGCGTGAGTCGTGCTTGCCCGCGAAAGGCAAAGGTCCCGAGTTCGAGTCTCGGTCCGGCACACAGTTTTAATCCGCCAGGAAGTTTCAATAGAGACGTACATTGCCCAAGTACTAATCCCTACACCACAACAGTAACACTGGATCTACGAGGGGCGTTCAGTAAGTAATGCAACACTTTTTTTTTTGTTAAAACCAAGTTGAATTTCAATACATCATATTATTCCCAACTCCTTTGGCTAAAAAAAACCTATTTTTCAACATTATCTCGGTTCTAAGCGACGGTCTGATGCCACCCTTACTGGGAAGGCCCTTACGCCCATATGGTACAACTCCACTTGTCAACGTCGGAGCCAACGCCTTGCTGCATCATTAACCTCCCCACCCCCCACGTACTGCTTCCCGTGGACTGCATCCTTCATTGGGCCATATAGATTTGAGTCGGAAGGTGGAAGACCCAAGCTAGATGGATGAGGAAGAACAGTCCAATGAAATTTTGTGAGCTCCTCTTGGGTACACAGACTGCCAGCACTACCAACAGAGACGTCCAGCTGTGCAGCGAGGTGTTTGACAGTGATCCGCCGACCTCCTCGAATGACAATGTCCACACGTTCCAAAATTACATGAGTCACAGCTGCGTGGGGCCGGCCGGCACGCGGGAAATCGCATAGATTTACGCGACTGTTTTGCGATGATGTCAGACGCCTCACCGAACGACTCACCGTGCTTTTGTTCACTACCAGCTTTGCGTAGACAGTCTGCAAGTGCCTGTGAATACCTGCGATGGCCTGGTTTTCTGAAACTCAGTGACAGCTCTCTGCTTGGAACGAACCTCCGCTACAGGCACATTTTGAAGTCTACGTATAGCGCTGTCATCTATCAGAACTTCTTGAAACTATAGGGACTGAAGAGGGAATGTTCCACGATGTCGCACAACAAATTCCGCCAAACTGGCTGAGAGAAAAAGTGTTGCATTACTTATTGAACTTATTAAAGAAAAAAGAAATATGTCGCACAACTTGAGTAAAAGAAGTGATCGGTTGCTGGGACACATCGTAAGGCATGAAGGGTACGCCAGCTTCCTTTGTGGAGGGAAGTGCGGAGGGTAAAACAGAGTGAGACCAACTCCTGCTTACAGTAAACAGGTTCATGTAGATGTAGCATGCGGAGATGAAGAGGCTTTCCAAGGCTGGACTAGCGAGGTGAGTTGTGACAAACCAGTTCAAAAATGGTTCAAATGGCTCTGAGCACTATGGGACTTAACTTCTGAAGTCATCAGTTCCCTAGAACTTAGAAATACTTAAACCTACCTAACCTAAGGACATCACACATATCCATGCCCGAGGCAGGACTCGAACCTGCGAACGTAGCGTTCGCGCGGTTCCAGACTGTAGCGCCTAGAACCGCTCGGCCACCCCGGCCGGCGACAAACTAGTCTTTGGACAGAAGAACACCACAAGAACATAGAGAATACCGTACGTCAAGGTTTCAGACAATTCACTAGCGCTCTGATTATCAATTGGCGCGAAACCTCTGCGAAGTTGAGAAATGGTGACGATACATTGAGTACTGAGACTTCCCAGCAGCAAGTCTCGGTCCGGCGCACAGTTTCAACCTGCCAGGAAGTCTCATATCAGCGCACACTCCGCTGCAGAGTGAAAATTTCATTCTCGACATTGGGTATTGTAGTCAACGACATTGCCACTTCAGAAAAACCGATTCTCTCCCATTAATTTAAGCAACGGCGTTCTCAATTAATTCTTGGGTGGTTGATCAAATGGGTACGACTGGTTCTGTTGGGTCTGGGACACCATGTCGCCGAAGTGGCGTTCAATAGAAAGACTCGCACCCGGCCGTTGCGCCATAGAGCGTTATTGTTATTGGGTACAGTACTATAGCTGGGGGCGTGGTGAGGAAGAGGCTGCGTGGTACGAAGCGGAGCGCGTCGGAGGTAGCGGGGGCGGCGGCGGATTTCCGGCAGCTCCGGCTCGGCAGAACAAAGCGGCCAGCCGAGGTGAGGTTCGCACAGCGCTCCTCTGGTGGTCTCTCTCTCTCACTCTCTCTTTCTCTCTCTCCCCGGCCCGCACGCCACAGCACGCCTCAGCTAGAGGTGCCGTTATATCTGCCGACTACGGCTTCCGGCCGACGCCGACCGCCCCGGACACAGGGGAAATCTGCCAATCTGCAGGGGGACGGTCCATACCATATAGCCTCACTACAGTTACTTGTGTAGGTTACAGTCATAACTCACATGCTCCAAAATAATGAAAATTGAGATGCCGACATACTCTCATATAGCTTTATACATAGAACATAATTCACGAAACAGTTATTGACATTTGGCACAAGATCTTTGAGAAAACAGGTGTTAAAGTTCATGGTTAGTTTCAAAAGTCTCAATATCCGCGGGACCTTGTGAGCTTTGTCCCGTACCTCATCTTGACCAATCAGCGATTAGCTCACTCGGCGCCATTTTCTTGTGTTGTAGTAAATATTGATGCCAGTGGAGTGTGTTTTCTGTTCTGTTCAGTTATTTTGGGGAATATAATTCAATATAGTGGTTGGAATAAAACTGATTCCAGACACAAGTCATGGAAGAAAACGTTTCACCCGTTGGAGAAAGAGGAAGGCCAAGGAAACGTTCACGGCATCCTTTGTGATCAATAATTAGTTCTCATGAATGGAAAATTTGTAAATTTCTTTGATCTTTAAACTGAAGAAATGTGCACAGTAGACATTTCTTTTATGAAATTGCAAACGGTATCCCAAACTAGAGAATATCTTTTGTAAACTAACACAAGCAAAGTCCATAAAAGATGATTAATTGGCATTTATCACGATTACCATCCGAATGTAATATGATATATACACTGTAGAAAAGAAAGTGGCTTGCAGTCGGAACCAAAAAGTGTTGCATATCGAGTCGCAACACGATAGTTCCCTCGAAACCAGCATCGTCCAAACAGCTCAGTACCAAAACTCACAACATCCAAAATGGTGATTGTCAAAACTTACATGTCCCATAGCTCATTAACAAAACTCACATGATCCGTAATATAACCTTAAATAATTGTAATTTCTCAGTAACCAAACATAATCTGAAATGTACATAATGATTTATAGCCATTGTTCTTGCACATACTGATGTCAATATATGGGACATGCGCACGACGCATGTAAAACACGTTTTTAGTCATTTGTGAAAATTTATGTTTTTGGAGCATGTGAGTTATGCTTCTAACCTACTCACTTGACAAAATTTGTCTATTAAGGGCGTGCAATAAGTAACGCAATATATGAAACTTCCTGGCAGATTAAAACTGTGTGCCCGACCGAGACTCGAACGCGGGACCTTTGCCTTTCGCGGGCAAGTGCTCTACCAACTGAGCTACCGAAGCACGACTCACGCCCGGTACTCACAGCTTTACTTCTGCCAGTACCTCGTCTCCCACCTTCCAAACTTTACAGAAGCTCTCCTGCGAACCTTGCAGAACTAGCACTCCTGAAAGAAAGGATATTGCGGAGACATGGCTTAGCCACAGCCTGGGGGATGTTTCCAGAATGAGATTTTCACTCTGCAGCGGAGTGTGCGCTGATATGAAACTTCCTGGCAGATTAAAACTGTGTGCCCGACCGAGACTCGAACTCGGGACCTTTGCCTTTCGCGGGCAAGTGCAAGTAGTAGAGCACTTGCCCGCGAAACGCAAAGGTCCCGAGTTCGAGTCTCGGTCGGGCACACAGTTTTAATCTGCCAGGAAGTTTCACATCAGCGCACACTCCGCTGCAGAGTGAAAATCTCATTCTGGGAACGCAATGTATCTTTTTTTAAAGGTTGGTTTTATTCAAGATTTAAGTACACCACATTATTCCCCACTCTTTTGGCTACAAAACTGTATTTTTCAACGTAATCTCTGTCCAATGTGACGGCCTTACGCCACCTTCCTGGGAGAGCCTGTGTGGCCGCATGGAACCACTCTACTGGTCGACGTCAAAGCCAACGACTTGCTGCACCAATAACCTCCCGATCATCCAAGTACTGCCTCCGCGGAGTGCATCCGTCATTGGGCCAAACAGGTGGAAGGTACGAGGTCCGGGCTGTAGGGTGGGTGAGGAAGAACAGTCCAACAAAATTTTATGAGCTCCCCTTGGGTGCGCAGACTTGCGTGAGGTCGTGTGTTGATATGGAGAGAGAGAAGTTCCTTTGCATTTTTGCGGCGACGTACACGCACTTTAATTTCCTGAGGGTAGCACAATACACTTCAGAGTCGATCGTTGCACCATGAGGGAAGACATCAAACCGATTAACCTCTTGAGAGTCCCAAGAATGTGGCCCTGACTTTGTCGGCTGAGGGTGCGGCTTTGAAGTTTTTCTTCGGAGGAGAGGTTTTTAGCGCCACTCCGTGGATTGCCGTTTTCTTTCAGGTTCGAAGTGATTAACTCTAGTTTCTTCGTCTGTGACGATGTTCGAAAAAAAAAAAAATTGGTCACGCTCAGCATCGTAACGAACAAGCAGTTCTGCGCAGATGGTCTTTCGATGGTCTTTATGGTTTTCTATTAAGCGGTGTGGAAGCCAGCAGATACATACCTTTGAGTACCTCCAACTGATGGACGAGTGTGTCAGCGATACTAACGGAGACGTCCAGCTGTGGCGCGAGGTGTTTGATTGTGATCTGTCGATCACGTCGAAGGAGAGTGTCCGCACGTTCCAACATTGCAGGAGTCACAGCTGTGTGCGGCCTGCCGACACGCGGGAGAGTGGACAGGATTGTGCAACCTTACTGCGAGGATGTCAGACGCCTCGCCCGACGACTAATCGTGTTTTTGTTCACTAACTGGTCTCTGTAGACATTCTGAAAGCGCCTATGAATATCTGTGATACTTTGGTTTTCCATCGGGGCAGGACTGGAACCTGAAGTTTGGAAGGGAGGAGATGAGCTACTGGCGAAAGTAAAGCTGTGAAGATGGATCGTGTGTTGTTCTCGGGCAGCTCAGTTGGTAGAACACTTTTCCACAAAAGGGAAAGGTCTCGGTTTCGAGCCCCAGCCTGGCACACAGTTTTAATCTGTCACTAATTTTCATGTCAGGGCACACTCCGCTGCAGAGTGAAACATTCATTCTGGAATTTTTCACGTTTTTAGTTTGTAATTTATAATGTAAACAGTGAACAAAATTTGGAATATGGGTTGTGTTAGTCATGGGGATACGATTGGTTGCATATGTAGGTTAATGTACCATTTTCTGTTTTAATATTGTGTGAAACCTAACCTAAGGACATCACACACACAGCCATGCCCGAGACAGGATTAGAACCTGCGACAGTAGCGGTCGTGCGGTTCCAGGCTGAAGCGCCTAGAACCGCTCAGGCCACATCGGCCGGCGAATCAAATTCTTGATTTTTAGCAAAATTGGACCGGTTGTCTTCACATTGAACTCGGTCGCAAGCTTCCTTTGAGCCGTACTCGGGCTGTTATTGTTCGCATAGCAGGCCTTCACAAGCGCTATACGCTCAGACACGTTGTACCGTGATATTTTACGTGCATGTGGCCGACAACAACAACGCGCGTGCGCATGCGCATACTATTTCCCATCATGTCCCGCAGCCAACCGTGTAGTTCTAGCGTCCTGACGCAAACCATTCTTAAATTTTGAAGATTTTATTTCATATAGTTCAACAACTGTCGTCTCGTATAAAACCTTGGTATACCGGACATATGCCGTAAGAAAACACACACACACGCACGCACGCACACACACACAGACACACACACACGCGCACGAGCGCGCGGGCACGCATTGTAAACACTAGCGCCAACACACAACCAAAAGTGACCAACGTCTGAAGTTACCGACAGTGACTATTAATTTCCAACAGGCGAGGTAGCATTAACTGTATCCCTCTGATGTTTGAAGACAGAGGGCAGGATTCCAAGCAGAATTTAAGCATCTGTCAACTGTTATTTTCAATAACACTAGCCCAACAGCTGAAAGTGTGCACCAGAATCTCCGTGTTATATTCCACAGGATGACTGGTGTAAAGCAATGTTCTACTATGGCAGATTTGAGCCGCTGTTGTAAGCGTATGTGCCGGTTATTTTCAATACATGGGTCCTCGACGGTCCTGATAGTTTGAGCAATTATGACATGCCGCATCTACACGGGATAAGGTACACACCTGCCTTACGCAAACCGAAATCACCCTTTTGCGGAAACTAAAAGGACCCTATTCTTAAATGGTGGTCGAAAAACAGATTTCATATATTGTTTACGAAGAATACGATCAGTCCTGATGGAAATGCTACTTAGTAAGGTAGAAAGGCCGCTAGACTTCGTTGCCACTTCGTTAGTTTCATCAGTTATCCAAGTCACGGTTGGTCGATAGCGCAAAGTTGGTCTGAACTGTCTTCGTTATGATCATATTGGACAAAAGTGATTTCGAGATGGGCTAACTCAGCTGACAGACTCTTTAGTCTGAGATGATGTGGACCGTATGAAACAAGATACAAAGTACCCCTTCATGCTGAGCTGGATGGTAACAACTATCAGCCTAAAGATACAAATCTGTGCTACGTTTAAATGCAGACTGAAGTGGCGAATGACAGTTTGTACCAAGGCCGAGATTCGAACCCAGGTCAGCTGCTCGTTAGAGAGATGCGCTAAACACTACCCAGCCCTGCAAAGTGGGTTTGCACAACTGTACGGACTACCCTAAGCACACCTACCTCCACTATCCAAATTCCCATTCATGGCCCAAACCCACCTGGTACTCCCCCTAAAATCGAACAGCATTGTAGAGGCCTTCCAACTGTATTGGAGTATCACCTCAGCATCGAACGAAACGGGAGATCCCGCCTGAAACGCAAGCATTGGTATTTTTAATCAAATGAAATTACAAGGTTCCAGAGACCTTTTCAGTTCTCAAGTGGGATGAAATGTGAATGGGAATTTGGACTGAGCAGAGAAAGCATGCTAGGGTAGTCCGCGCAGGTGTGCACAGCCACTGTGCCAGAGTGGCATTGTGTTAGCGTATCTGCCAAATGAGCAGGAGATCCAGGTTCGAATCCAGGCCTTGGTACGAATTTTAATTCGTCGCTTCAGTCTGCACATATACATCAGAGATGTCTGGGATGTGAAAAAGTTCTCTGGATCCTACAGTTTCATTTGACAGATTTGTGTGTTGTCTTCCGATAAACGGCATGTCTCAACGTATTATCAACCTTGAAACCTCCCATCAGCCGGCCGGAGTGGCCGTGCGGTTCTAGGCGCTTCAGTCTGGAGCCGAGCGACCGCTACGGCCGCAGGTTCGAGTCCTGCCTCGGGCATGAATGTGTGTGATGTCCTTAGGTTAGTTAGGTTTAATTAGTTCTAAGTTCTAGGCGACTGATGACCTCGTAAGTTAAGTCGCATAGTGCTCAGAGCCATTTGAACCAAACCTCCCCTTAGAAAAATTTATGAATTACTGTGCTGGTAAATCCCTTACGTTATTTGATTTTCAAACAGCTGAGCAAAACTGAACGTACTCAGACACTTCTCTCTTTACTTATTCTGATCAACACTAAACTGACACACAATATTTTTAGCGTAACGCAATCTGACTTTCAATAATCCCTACAAAAGAATGGCGGTGACTAACAATAACCTATACCTTTCATGAATCACTTACCTCACAAAACTCTTCGTTACTCGAACTACTGCAATACAGCGAGCGCCAATATTTCCAGCTAAATAAAGGATTCTAACTACTGAAGGCACTAACTACTGATAGACATACTTAGCAAATGAAAGATTTTGATAGAGAACAATGTATTTACCTTAATAGTGTTCAAAAGTCATATATATAAGTTCATGACATCCAGTCTTACAAATTTCGTTTTTCTGACTGACACACGTCCAGATCGTCCGCTCTCAAAACTCTGCCATCTCTCTTCCCCGCATCCTCCACTGCTGGCGGCTCACCTCCAACTGCGCGCCCGCATCTCGTGGTCGTGCGGTAGCGTTCTCGCTTCCCACGCCCGGGTTCCCGGGTTCGATTCCCGGCGGGGTCAGGGATTTTCTCTGCCTCGTGATGGCTGGGTGTTATGTGATGTCCTTAGGCTAGTTAGGTTTAAGTAGTTCTAAGTTGTAGGGGACTGATGACCATAGATGTTAAGTCCCATAGTGCTCAGAGCCATTTGAACCATTCCAACTGTGCAACGCTACGCGCTGTTCACATCCAACTGCCCAACGCTACAACAGCAAATATTCCAGAAATGAAAACCAGCCACATACTGCACACAGCACAGCCAGTGATTTTCATTCAGAGCGTTACGTGACGTTACCAACATAAAAACCTAAACAGCCTACTTACAACCTTCCTGCAGACCAAGAGAAGAGAACTATGTTTTTCCATCACCATCGTGAAGCAAAGATTCGGGTGGATTGAACTCAGATGTTCTAAAAAGCCGTTTAAATGATCACTTCGATGGTGTACAACAACGAAAGTATCGCCTACAATCGCTTCAGCTTAGTGCCTCACGATGCACGATCTCCCGAGTGAAATGGCAGACCGCCGTGCGGCTGAATTTTTGGACCTACTGACACACGAACGGCGCATCTCATTAACAGTGGTATGGTCGGTACTGGAAGGGGAGGGCGGATAGAAAGTAAAGAAGGGCACCTCAAGAACACACCGCCTAAATGAGACTATTTTTGTCTGCGGTGGTGCAAACGCAAATGAAACCCTACGCTTCGTTTTAGAGTGGAGACCATCACTGTAGAAGAAGAGCCGTGCTACAGTGCCTCATAAGTGCGGTTAGCCACAGTCGGCGACCCGACCGGCGCATAGCCTGCACTCTTTACGACTGGCTGCTGCCCGACACGAGAGAGCAAAAGGACTGCAGTTGGCCCCTGTCTAGAGGGGGGAGCTGGAGGAAGATAGTGGTGCGCCGGCTGCCGCTACGCTCCGGACTCGCGACGCCCCCGCAATTCTAAATCAGTCACGGCCGGAATGGATTTGCCGGCCGCATTGGCAGCGCGATTGAAAAGCCATCGCGGCGAACGAGGTGTCACAGGCAGGCGGGCGTGGGCGGCTGGAGACGCCGGTGATTGCCTGCGCTGCCCCAGAGTCCTTGGACGTTCCCCGACGGGACTGCTGGTCCCGTGACTCACCGTTGCGGAAAGTGTCGTCCCGACACAACCGGTCGGGGTAGCGGACGCAAATCCCATTACGCGGCAAGGACGCCCGCTATTGCCAGCGTCTCCGCTCGACTCCCGTACCTGTCAGCTGCTTCCACTGCAGCCGCCTCGAATCACGCAAGTTAATCTAAGGGACACATGCTCAAAGAAATTTCGAGTTTGCAGCTGGTCATCGTTAACCACACTCAACGATATATCGAATGGGTACCTGTTAGTCACTTTTAGGTGAGCCGCCGAAGATGGTAAAGACGTCCTGAATACCTGAAGTTTATTATTACGCTGTGAAAATTCTGCGCTTGCGTCGAGCTCGTGTTGACAGATCACGCTAGCAGAGATCAGAAACGCAGCAAGTACGAGTCTAATGTTGAATGCTGCGTAAATTAGAAATCGAGGCGGCACTGTTACGGCAGTGCTATACTGATTCCTTCCTTCCCACCGTAGTCCTGCGAGTTTGCGAATGATGGCGCTGCCATCGCTTCCTATTCGTTGACTCATCTCTCTTACTGAACCGTGCAGAGTTGCAAGGCAAGTCGTGATGTAGTACGCATGTTGAGGGCACAATCTTGCTGCTGTAATGTGAAACTGACAGGGTGAAATGATCGACTGTCGGATTAAGATGGTCTCCGGCTTCCAGGCGGCAAGGAGTGCCGGTCCCTGGCACGAATCCGCCCGGCGGATTTGTGTCGAGGTCCGGTGAGCCGGCCAGTCTGTGGATGGTTTTTAGGCGGTTTTCCTTCTGCCTCGGCGAATGCGGGCTGGTTCCCCTTATTCCGCCTCAGCTACACTATGTCGGCGATTGCTGTGCAAACAAGTTCTCCACGTACGCGTACACCACCATTACTCTACCACGCAAACATAGGGGTTACACTCGTCTGGTGTGAGACGTTCCCTGGGGGGTCCACCGGTGGCCGAACAGCACAATAACCCTGGGTTCGGTGTGGGGCGGCGGAGGGGTGAAGTGGACTGCGGTAGTCGTCGTGGGGTTGTGGACCGCTGCGGCTGCGGTGGGGACGGAGCCTCTCCGTCGTTTCTAGTTTCCCGGTTAACATAACATAACACAACATAAGATGGCCTCTAACGAAGCTGTTTTTTGTTAGGCTGTGGAGGGTGGCAGATAGGAATAAAGTAATACACTGTATTCAACTGCAAACGAGCTTCATTACAGGAGAAGCGATGTCCTGGGAAAAGTTCGATTCGATGCCTTCAGACGAAAAATATACAAAGCTCATGAAAACAGAGTAGTTGTATCCTTGTTTATTCCTCCTCCAACCGTGTGTGTGTGTGTGTGTGTGTGTGTGTGTGTGTGTGTGTGTGTTCAAAATGGTTCAAATGGCTCTGAGCACTATGCGACTTCACTCCTGAGGTCATCAGTCGCCTAGAACTTAGAACTAATTACACCTAACTAACCTAAGGACATAACACACATCCATGCCCGAGGCAGGATTCGAACCTGTGACCGTAGCGGTCGCTCGGCTCTAGACTGTAGCGCCTAGAACCGCACGGCCACTCCGGCCGGCTGTGTGTGTGTGTGTGTGTGTGTGTGTGCGTGTGTGTGTGTGTGTGTGTGTGTGTGTGTGTGTGTGTGTGTTTACAACCTCTAGGGATTGATCAATGAGAGGATACGGAACAAAATAGCTCTCATGAATTTAAGTCATGATGAAGGTGGAATAAACAAGAATACAATTACTTTGTTTTCATTAGACGAGGTTTGTACGATTTTCGTCTGAAGGTTGAACTACAGCATCGAATCGAACTGTTCCGAAACATCACTTTTCCTGTAATGAAGCGCATTTGCAATTGAATACAGTGAATTACTTTATTTTTATCTGGCACCCGCTACAGCCAGACTACTGCAAATATGGCGGAAATGGAACTGCACATAGAATGGATTGGTTGTCAGGGACTCGTACTGTTACTAATAATATTTAAAAGCGTATTTTGTGCAAAAATACACTTTTTAAGTGGAACAATGGTTACTGACAGTACCAAACTAAAACTAGGGTAAAATAAAATGTCAAATGGAAATGAACATCGAGTTGCCATTCCTCCACAGACATTCGGACACATAAGTCAAAGTGTCCACAGCTGATTTCAAGCCGACATAAAGGCGAAGGGTAGACACACCCTGTAGTTAAGTCTAATAAGTTATGTCCAGATATTTTTCATCAGACAGTGAATGTTGGCGAGCTAACGTTTCATGTCAGCGCATATCCAGCTACTGAGTGAAAGGTTCGATTTTACGCTCGGGTCGAGTCTTTCTTTAACACACGCTTTCTCCCATCGTTGCGATCTGATAACATCTTTCCACGACCGTCGTTGACCTGCAGCTGACTATCTCTTTGAATTTAGTGATAGAGGGCATTGACAATGTCTGTCCCAGAGGAATAGGGCGGAAATCAATTATCAGCGTAACTTTGCTTGGCTGTGATCTCGGAAGACAATGTAAGGCAAATGCAATAAATTGTATTGAGACGCAGCTGCCACAGTGAATATTTCTTTCTCCACGTCTTATATAAAACTAGAAAACGACATTGTATTGGCCACCAAAGAAGCTTATTTTCTTATTCAATTAATATACTCCATCCTTGAAAACCCTGTCCTGCTGCGCCTCTATAACCAAGTCCCAGCTTCCTTACGTCTCCACACACACACACACTATGTCCTTTCTCGGGGTAGTTTCCAAGAGATTTTCCTACGATGAGGGCGTTCACTTTGCCGTTCTGGAATTCCTCCGTGACCAAGGAGAGGATTTCTATCTTCCAAGAATTCAACGATTGGTAAAACGTTCCGTTCAAATGGTTCAATTGGCACTGAGCACTATGTGACTTAACATCTGAGGTCGCAGTCCCCTAGAACTTAGAACTACTTAAACCTAACTAACCTAAGGACATCACATACATCCATACCCGAGGCAGGATTCGAACCTGCGACCTAGCAGTCACGCGGCTCCGGACTGAAGCGCCTAGAATCGTTCGGCCACCACGGCCGGCTAAAACGTTCCGTCTGTTGAAACTTCCTGGCAGATTAAAACTGTGTGCCGGACCGAGGCTCGAACTGGGGACCTTTGCCTTTCGCGGGCAAGTGCTCTACCTTTCTTCCAGGAGTGCTAGTTCTGCTAGGTTCGCAGAAGAGCTTGTGTGACGTTTGGAAGGTAGGAGACGAGGTACTGGCAGAATTGAAGCTGTGAGGACGTGTCGTGAGTCGTGCTTGGGTAGCTCAGATGGTAAAGCACTTACTCGCGAAAGGTAAAGGTTCCGAGTTCGAGACTCGGTCCGGCACACAGTTTTAATCTGCTAGGAAGTTTCAAATCAGCGCACACTCTGCTGCAGAGTGAAAGTCTCATTCTGGTTCCGTCCATTGTTTACAGAGACTTGGGGACTATGTGTCATCATGTATCTGTTTCATTTTGCAGACCATGATTCAATAAAAGTTACTTGGCCAGTTACAATAACAAGTAACAGTTTTTGAAGACCCCCTCGTATATTGCCTAGTGACAGTACCTTTTTCCCTTTATTGCCAGGCTTATATGGGGTGCATCTCATGTACACTGTTTTGAAGCAAATAATCCGTACTGGTTGTAGAATACTTTTTATTAAAAGTGATGATCGGTTTCGCGTCAGTAGAAGACTCATCCGTAGGTGATAAGGATTCCTTTTTAACAAGTCATAGCCTAAATGTAACTGCCTTACACCCGCTCCACATCATTCACGCCAAGCTGTAAACAAACAGCGCGCTAAAAACGGTTGTCCATATTTAAAACGAAGGGGATAATAGAAACTACAAAGATAAAATCTGGATACAGCCAAACGGGCCGAACAAAGCCTTCCTGCTTGTGGCACGGTTCGTTTTAAATATGGGCTGGGTCTTTCAGCGCGGTGTTTGCTTAGAGCTTGACGTGAATGGTGTGGAGCGGCTGTAAGACAGTTACATTTCGGCGACTCATTATTACAGCAGGTCAAGTAACTTTTATTGAATTATGATCTTCACATCAAAATGACAAAGGTACATGACACGATTTTTCAACATAGCCGCCAAGTCTCTATAAAAAACGGTCGGAACGTGCTACCAATCGTTAAATTCAAAGACGATAGGAATCCGCTCCTTGGTCGCGGAGCAATTCGAGAACGGCTGTGTGAAAGCCCTCATCGTAGGAAAATCTCTCCTCCCAGATGTTCCTCCTCAATGCCTGGACACTGTCCTCTGTGGTCCATGTCGATTGCGCTGCCTGCTGACCACCACCACCCACGTCTGTCAAAGTATGGGCACCATTTCACGGCGGCTGCTCTCCACAAAAAGTTTCGTCCGTATACCGCCAGAATTTCACGGTGAACCTATGTGATATTTAGACGTTTTGCTCACAAGAATCCCACTGCCCCGGGTACTTTGGAGTGGGTTTCCTGATGCTACGCCATTTCATTCCCACACTGTGGTGCACTTGTTACCCGTATCTGCAGGACATACACTCTCTTCTGACAAAGTGCCACTCTCTTTGCGAAAAAATCTTAGAATAGCATGGCATGTGTAACTTACTTTTTGAAGTCCCTACGTGCCAGCTGAACAATGCCACATGTATAACACAATATGCAAAACTTTAAATATGTGTTGCCGGTATGTCGCTTAGTGTAAGTAAATTAAAAGGACAAACACAATATCCTCGTTGGGTGGTGTTGACAACACTCTGGGCAACAGTCTGTTAGAATGGGAGGGTCTAAAAGTCTACAGAGATAGCGACCGGACTGAATGTCATCTCATTTCTCTTGAGTAGAGAAAACAGCAAGAACGGAAAGTCAGAGAATCCTAAGATCCTTCAGTTCTGCCTGCAGCAATACATCCAAATCTATCAGATGGTTTTAATTAAAATGAAGGCCCTGTGTGGGTTGCAATTATCGTACGGATACGAAACTTGGCAGATATATTAATGCGGAACCGATTTACGCTGAAAAAAAAGTTAGATTTTGGCCGCCGGGTGCAAATTCGGCTCTGTGATTTCGAAAGAGGCGCACAGAAACTTTTCCTTGTGTAATGGTTTAGAAACGGGACACGGGCAGAAAAGATCAAACAAATGATAGAGGCATAATGTTGATTCTATCATTAACCACCGCTTACACAATTTTTTTCAATATGACCACTGGAGACGTTGACAAGATGCTGTGCAGTGCCAGATTTGCACCTGGTGGCCAGAATTGGAACTCACCTTTTTCCAGCGTAAACCGATGCCGCATTAACGCATTAGCATATCTACCAAGTTTCGCTGCCATACAATAATAATTACAGCCCATCCTGGACCTCCGTGAGTAGGTGCGCTCAGTTCTGGATCACGACTAGTGTTTTATTGACTTGGCTCGGCACGGTCAGGGAGGTATCAGGCAGATAGCGCAGGACGCGGTGGAGCAGACAGCGGCTACGTCACATACTGGGGCGACGCTGGACACTGGACACTGGTCGTGAAACCGATACTCACCTCACCTCGGCGTGCCTCCCCTTCCAGCGACCTAGCGACCTGGTTGCGCAGACCGTGAACTCGACGCAACGCCTGCAACACAAACACACGCACCACTCTCAACACTTTCCCTGTTACTGCACGGCAGCGATGCTCATCTTGCTACCAACACAATTTTCTTAAGCACTTCATATGTCATTAATTTTGTAATCATAACTGGAAAAGCAGCGATCTACAAACTACACTCCTGGAAATTGAAATAAGAACACCGTGAATTCATTGTCCCAGGAAGGGGAAACTTTATTGACACATTCCTGGGGTCAGATACATCACATGATCACACTGACAGAACCACAGGCACATAGACACAGGCAACAGAGCATGCACAATGTCGGCACTAGTACAGTGCATATCCACCTTTCGCAGCAATGCAGGCTGCTATTCTCCCATGGAGACGATCGTAGAGATGCTGGATGTAGTCCTGTGGAACGGCTTGCCATGCCATTTCCACCTGGCGCCTCAGTTGGACCAGCGTTCGTGCTGGACGTGCAGACCGCGTGAGACGACGCTTCATCCAGTCCCAAACATGCTCGATGGGGGACAGATCCGGAGATCTTGCTGGCCAGGGTAGTTGACTTACACCTTCTAGAGCACGTTGGGTGGCACGGGATACATGCGGACGGGCATTGTCCTGTTGGAACAGCAAGTTCCCTTGCCGGTCTAGGAATGGTAGAACGATGGGTTCGATGACGGTTTGGATGTACCGTGCACTATTCAGTGTCCCCTCGACGATCACCAGTGGTGTACGGCCAGTGTAGGAGATCGCTCCCCACACCATGATGCCGGGTGTTGGCCCTGTGTGCCTCGGTCGTATGCAGTCCTGATTGTGGCGCTCACCTGCACGGCGCCAAACACGCATACGACCATCATTGGCACCAAGGCAGAAGCGACTCTCATCGCTGAAGACGACACGTCTCCATTCGTCCCTCCATTCAAGCCTGTCGCGACACCACTGGAGGCGGGCTGCACGATGTTGGGGCGTGAGCGGAAGACGGCCTAACGGTGTGCGGGACCGTAGCCCAGCTTCATGGAGACGGTTGCGAATGGTCCTCGCCGATACCCCAGGAGCAACAGTGTCCCTAATTTGCTGGGAAGTGGCGGTGCGGTCCCCTACGGCACTGCGCAGGATCCTACGGTCTTGGCGTGCATCCGTGCGTCGCTGCGGTCCGGTCTCAGGTCGACGGGCACGTGCACCTTCCGCCGACCACTGGCGACAACATCGATGTACTGTGGAGACCTCACGCCCCACGTGTTGAGCAATTCGGCGGTACGTCCACCCGGCCTCCCGCATGCCCACTATACGCCCTCGCTCAAAGTCCGTCAACTGCACATACGGTTCACGTCCACGCTGTCGCGGCATGCTACCAGTGTTAAAGACTGCGATGGAGCTCCGTATGCCACGGCAAACTGGCTGACACTGACGGCGGCGGTGCACAAATGCTGCGCAGCTAGCGCCATTCGACGGCCAACACCGCGGTTCCTGGTGTGTCCGCTGTGCCGTGCGTGTGATCATTGCTTGTACAGCCCTCTCGCAGTGTCCGGAGCAAGTATGGTGGGTCTGACACACCGGTGTCAATGTGTTCTTCTTTCCATTTCCAGGAGTGTATATTCAATAAAAATTAAAAAGCAATATTTCTGGCATGAACACATTTATTTATTTAAAAATACAGACCATTTTCAATCCGTTTTACATCATTATCAGGCGATACTTATTTATTTTTATTTTACACATCTAGTTCCGTAGGACCAAATTGAGGAGCAATAAATGGTTCAAATGGCTCTGAGCACTATGGGACTTAACTTCATCAGTCCCCTAGAACTTAGAACTAGTTAAACCTAACTAACCTAAGGACATCACACACATCCATGCCCGAGGCAGGATTCGAACCTGCGACCGTAGCGGTCGCGCGGTTCCAGACTGTAGCGCCTAGAACCGTTCGGCCACTCTGGCCGGCTTGAGGAGCAATCTCCAAGGTCATGGAAAGTGTCAGTACATGAAATTATAACATAAAAGTAAAAACAAATAAAATAAAATGTTTATGTGCCCAAAAAAGTTTATGTAAACGCAATCAACAATACAACACAGGAATCAGCTCAATTTTTCAAGGAACTCCTCGACAGAATAGAAGGAGTGACCCACGAGGAAATCTTCAGTTTCGATTTGAAAGCACGTGGATTACTGCTAAGAGTTTTGAATTCTTGTGGTAGCAGTATACTGCACACCTTTTTGTACAAGGGTCAAGGAAGTGCGATCCAAACCCAGGTTGGATTTCGCCTAGTATTAACTGAGTGAAATCTGCTTATTCTTGGGAATAAGCTGATATTGTTAATAAGAAACGACATAAAGAATATATGTATTGAGAGGGCAGTGTAAGAATACCCACAGTAGTGAACAGAGCTCGACAAGAGGTTCGCGAACTTATATCACTTATTGCCCGAACTGTCCGTCCGTTTCTGACCCAAAAATGGACTTGCAGTACGGCGGCCGAACTTCCCCGAATGGTCAAGAATGCCACACAATCATTTCATTTTTCCATCCTCGGAGACTGGGAAGAGTTATCCCAAAATATAATACCATACGTCAAAAGCGAATGAAAATAAGCAAAGTAGCCTACTATTCGTGTCTAACTATCACTTACTTCAGATATCGTTCGAATAGCAAAACGGCGGCATTACGTGGGCTTTCCACGACAGTTTACTATCTATCTATACTCATAAAAATTTGAACTGTTCAGTTTCACTAATCATATGTCCACTCTGTGAAATTAAAACGTCGGGTTTTGTTGAATTGTGTGTTAGAAACTGGAAAAAGTGAATCTTATTGTAATTTAACGTTAGTTTATTTTCTACAAGCCATGAACTTGTCTCTTGAACTGCACTATTTGAAACAGTGTCAATGTTGCACACAACATCCTGTACTACCAAACTAGTATCATCAGCAAACATAAATATTTTAGAATCACCTATAATACTAGAGGGCATACCATTTATATAAATAAGGAACAGGAGTGGCCGCAGCACTGATCCCTGGGGGTCTCCCCCCCCCCCCCCCCCCCCCCCATTTGACCGTGACCGTGCCACATTCAGATCCCACATCATAGCCATTCTCAACACTCAGGATAATGTCTTTTGTTGTCTGTTGTTAAAGTAAGAGGAGAACCTCTGGAAGTTCCCTGCCCTACAATTTTTGCAACGACAGTACCGGTGCATGAATTCCAAGGTCAGAGGTATCACAACAATTGTTGCTTCTAACTGCCGATTCGGTAGTTTACGGACGAGAGTCCCTTACCTCAGACTGATACATTTACCCTTCTCCATCATCGCTGAAAGTTTGTAATATCATCATGGAATCATCTTGTATGTTTGTGAATGCGTGACTAGCGTTTTTTGTGTATGTTGATGAATGAAATTACATCTACATCTCATCAGTCTACGACTTACATTAACCGTGGAGAGTGACATGGCAGCCTGATACTTGTCTGCACCGACTATTGTAGGCCTATTCGTTCATCTGTTCGCGCGAGTTAGTTCACGCTCACGCCTCAGTCGTAAGCAACCGGCCAGTTGACGGCGAGTAATGGTGCGGAAATGTGGAGGAGGGGTGGAGGAATCGAAACAAGACAACTCGGCACGTGAAACTATTCTCAACAAGTCTAGTCTACGGCAATAATTTTAATTCTAGGGAGATGTATCACTTCACGATGTATAATTAGCTTCTTTGTGGCATAATTATTACCTAAGGCTGTTGCACTGATGAGAAATTACATTAAAAAGGGAACTTACATTTCTTTTTATTGATGAGGGGAAGAACATGGGCAACTAATTACGAAACACAACACAAGGCTATTGAAAAGGAAGGAACAGATATCAAAAATTTATTGCTTCCAAACTACAAAAGACAGAAACGCAATTCCAACGTTCATGGGAAGGTAAAAGTTCAAGTTTTCATGCATTCAATGTGGGCACCAGGTATTACACGACAAATATCAAAACGGTGGCTCATTTCCTGCCACACACGAAGCAGCAGGTCTCTCGTTATCGAATTCACAGCTTTAACAAAACGATGTCACAGACGTTAGAGAGTATCAGGCACAGGGGAGATAAAAATGCTGTCTTTTAGGGAACCCCACAGATAGAATTCAAAAGACGTGAGGGCTGATACGTTGGATTGGAAGAGGACAAGTAGAAGCTGGGCTTCTTAGCCGGTGGCCTACCAGGTTTCCAGACCATATCTTGTGACTTTTGTCTGTGGGGTTAAAAGAGCCCGCTTTTATCTCCCCTATGCCTCGCACTCTTGAAAGTCTGTGACATCGCATTTTGAAGCTGTGAATTCAATAACGAGAGACCAGCTGCTTCGTGTGTGGCAGAAAATGAGCCACCGTTTCGATATTTGTCGTGAAACTCTTGTTGCTCCTTCTAATGCATAAAAATTTGAACTTTATCTTTCCAAGAACGTTGGAATTGTGTTTCTTTCTTTTGTAGTTTATAAGTAACAACTGTCTGAAATATGTTCCATCTGTTTGAATGGCCCTGTATTTCTTACGACTGATGCAGGCTTATGATGAATGTCGATTTTGGACGATGTTTAAATCGCCACAACTTCTACTGCGCGACTATTTTATTCACATGTTGAACATAAATACACTGCATTCAACTAAATACTACTTATTTTGCTTTTCACTAAAGCGTCAATGCCTGGAACCACTTTCTAAGCTCTGCTAATTCCAAGACAAGCTATTAAGTTGAAATCTGTCAGTGGGTTTCAGTGGGCGGATTGTTTTCTCTTCACCGTGGTAAAAAAGTTGCTCGCACAAGTATGTAGCTCCAGACATGTGCGTAATCGCAGTTGCAGTCCTGTGAAGTCATTGAAATTAATGGCGAGGTAAATTTTATACGGGTCTGCAAGACTTATTTTATTATGAAATTTATCACGCAGTCATAAGAACAGATGTATTATGAGAAGAGAGATTTTATAATCATGGTATTGTTAATGGCAGACAGTTGCTAAAAAATCTATGGTGTGAAAGTTTAACTCGCCTTAACAAGCTACATACGTCAGTAATAGTCTCGCATTTTTAAACGGATTGCCTGAAACACATATCAATTCTACATTAAAAAACATATGGTTCGATACTTATTTACATCGGCACCTAAGTTATCTATATGGTGCACTACGACAGCGCATAGATAACTGGATTTGATGTTAAATGGACGGTGGTAGAATCTCCGTATACGGTCTCTCTCTCTCTCTCTCTCTCTCTCTCTCTCTCTCTCTATTCGTTTAGTCGCTCCCGACTCTCCAAAACCCCTTGAACCAAAACAAGCCAATTTCTTCTGTCCTGCGCTTTCTCCCGTAGGGTTTCTAGTTTGGACCACTTCGTGACGCCATCGATCCATCTCATCCTCTGCGTCTTCATCTAGTGCCTTCGATCTTCCCCAGCGTTAGCGTTTTTTTCCACTGAAAGATATCTTCTCATGATGCGTCCAAAGTAGGTCGGTTTTTGTGTTAGTATCACATCTACCATGGAACACTCTGCTTTTGCGTGATCTAATATTACCCTATTCGTTCTCTTTGCAGTCCATGAGACTCTAAGAAGTTTCCTCGCCGGCCGCGGTGGCCGTGCGGTTCTAGGCGCTGCAGTCCGGAACCGCGGGACTGCTACGGTCGCAGGTTCGAATCCTGCCTCGGGCGTGGATGTGTGTGATGTCCTTAGGTTAGTTAGGTTTAAGAAGTTCTAAGTTCTCGGGGACTGATGACCTAAGATGTTAAGTCCCATAGTGCTCAGAGCCATTTGAAGTTTCCTCCAACACCACAATTCAAAGCAGTGTATTCTTCGCCGTTCCGCCTTTTTAATTGTCCAAGTCTCACATCTAAATATCACAACTGGAGAGACCATAGTCTTTACAATACGGATCTTTGTTGTTAAAGCCATAGCTCTACTCCTTAAAACCTTTTTAGGGTTTGACATTGCCTTTCTACCACGCAGCGTCTCCTGATTTCGCGGGTGCAGTCATCATCAGCAGAGAGCTCCATTGTTTCTCGTCCTATATGTCATGAAATTATAGGTGTAGTTGCCACAATTTTTTTTTAACACTCAGCTTAAATCACAAATTTAGCATTGGAGGGCAGCGTGGAGGGTAAAAATCGTAGAGGGAGACCAAGAGATGAGTACACTAAGCAGATTCAGAAGGATGTAGGCTGCAGTAGGTACTGGGAGATGAAGAAGCTTACACAGGATAGAGTGACATGGAGAGCTGCATCAAACCAGTGTCAGGACTGAAGACCACAACAACAAACAAATAACTTAAGTGCAAGTTTTTCACTTTCTTCTTTCACCTTCAGCAAGGAAGTCTTTAACTCTTCTTCACTTTCTGCCAACAGTATAGTATCACCTGCGTATCTGAGGTTGTTTATAGCTATCCTAGTTACTTTAATTCCGGTTTGTTCTTCGTCACGGCTCTGCATAAAAATTGAATAAGTAAGGTGACAAGATGCAGTCCTGCCGTACCACTTTCTGAATCTTGATCTATTTTGTTGTTCATGCACAGTTCCCACCGTGGC
This sequence comes from Schistocerca americana, assembly GCF_021461395.2. Taxonomy (NCBI): domain Eukaryota; kingdom Metazoa; phylum Arthropoda; class Insecta; order Orthoptera; family Acrididae; genus Schistocerca; species Schistocerca americana. Next base: position 363,272,149 of record NC_060124.1, on the reverse strand, counting down.
TTCTTGGTCAGAGTATAAACTCCGTATGAGATGAATGATGTGATCTGGTATTTCCATAGTTTTGAGTACTTCCCATATTTATCGTGTTCAACACAGTCAAAGGCTTTGGCATAACCAGTAAAGCAGAGATATACGTCTTTCTGGAATTCTCTTGCCTTTTCCATAATCCACCGAATGCTGGCAATTTGATCCCTGGATCCTCTTCCTGTACGAAATCCAGCCGGTAGTTCTCGCTCTAGATACTGGCGAAGTCTATTTTGTAAGATTTTCAGCATGACTCTCCTAGCATGTGAGTTAAGTGTTCGGTGATCTGAGAATTCTTTAGAAATTCCCTTCTTTGGGATCGGGATGAAGACTGATCTTTTCCAGTCTTCTGGCCACTGGCCACTGTTGCGTGTCCCATATTTTCTGACATGCTGAATGCAGCAGTTTCGCTACATTCTTTCCAATGACTTTGAACAATTCTTTTGGAATTTCATCATGTCCACTGGTTTTGTTTTTAGTCATATTTTCAAAAGCCCATTTGACTTCTCTCTCCAAAATATCTTGCCATAGTTCTAAAATAACATTAACTTCACCATCATCCGCATTGTCAATACGCAGTTCTTCTTATATAGATCTCCTACATATTCTGCCCGCCTTTCCTTAACGTCCTCTACTTCTGTTAAATCTTTCCCATTTCTATCTTTTATCATTCCAATTTCCTCCAGGAAGTTTCCTTTGATGTGTCTAATTTTCTTGTAAAGATCCCTTGTTTTCCTCATTCTATTGTCTTCGACGTTTTTGCATAGGTCGTTTAAAAAGACATTTTTATCTCTTCCAGCTAATTTCTGAAACTCCGTATTTAAACAATGCTGATCTATACCCTTTGATTTTTGCTTTCCTTCGTTCTTCTGCATCTTGCAGTACCTCAGTCGATAGCCATGTGTCCTTCTTTTTATTCTTTTTCTTGAGAATGTCTTTTCCTGTTGCGTCCTTGACAATATTGTCTACTTCTGTCCACAGCTCTTGTGGGCTTTTGTCTTCTAACTCTAATCTATTAAATCTGTTTCGAACTTCTGCTGCGTCAGCGCAGGGTATGGTCTTAAGGTCGTATTTGCAAGATGGAACAGCTTTTGGTACTTTCCTCAGTTTCGGCCGGAATTTTGCAATTAGGAGCTCTTGATCTGATCCGCAATCAGCTCCACGTTTTGTTGTAGTTGACAGAACCATGCTCTTCCGTCTCTGATTAAAAAAAAAAAGTAATCTATTTGATTCCAAGTATATAGGCGCCTTTTGGGCAGGCTGGTACAGTGTGTTAGTAATAGCCGGCCGGAGTGGCCGAGCGGTTCTAGGCGCTACAGTCTGGAACCCCGCGGCCGCTACGGTCGCAGGTTCGAATCCTGCCTTGGGCATGGATGTGTGTGATGTCCTTAGATTAGTTAGGTTTAAGTGGTTCTAAGTTCTAGGGGACTGATGACCTCAGAAGTTAAGTCCCATAGTGCTCAGAGCCATTTGAACCATTTTTTTGTTAGTAATAAACAACAAATTGTTTTAGCAGAATTCGAGGAGCCTCTGTCCTGCTTCATTTGTTCTACCAAGAACAAATTTTCGCGTTACATCCTCTAAAATTTGATTTCCCACTTTTGCGCTCCAATCTCCAACTCTAAAGACGACATCCTTTTTTGGTGTCGACAGCAGTAATTCTTGTAAGTATTCATGGAACCGATCAATAATTTCCTTTTCAGCATCGGTGGTTGGCGCATGAACTTGAATGACTGTAATATTAAGGGGTAGACCTTGAAATCTGATAGAAGTCATTCTGTCATTTTGACAGTTGCATTCCATTACACCTTGTACTACTCTGTCACTAACCATGAGGGCTACTCCATTACGTCTGCTGGTCTCTTGTCTAGAACAGTATACCATATGACCACCCGAAGCAAATTTTCCCATGCTAGTCCACTTCATTTCACATATTCCCAATATGTCAATGTTAATCATTTCCTTTTTCACTACATCTAATTTTCCTTGACACACGGTCTACATAACTGTAAAATGAGTATTGTCTCTTAGTAGTTACTAAAAAGAAAATTATGAACGTACCTTCCAATTAGAATTAAACTGACAGTCATAGCACTGCGATCGGTTCCAGTGGTACATAGCGTGAAGAATAATAGATCTTCTTTTTACGAAGGTTTCAGTATCTACGAGAGCTGCCATCGAGATTCTCCAGATGCTGAGTTTATGCGGATGCTCATAAAGACCATTACTCTCGGACTTTAAAGTACTCTCTGCGATTCATAGCACAATTTTTCTTTATTACGGCTTTGAAATATTTGTAAAAAATATTTTAAATGAAATAAGGGACCTAAGTTCTTTGAGAAAGACATTTTCTGAGAGTAATTCCATTTCAGGTCAGTTAAAAGTTAATACTCATAACAAGGCTTAGCAATGCAATTAATAATACTCCATTTTTAATAGCGGATAAAGTCGTTAGGCACAGTGCACTGATGTCCTGCAAATTGGAGTGTGCTGCAATTGGAATATCTGACCTTCGCTTTCCTGTTTATAACCCGGCCATACACTGAGGGGACAAGTGTCAGTGATCGGTTCAATTGGACCAGATGACCCAGCCCAATCCACATAAACACAGCCCACACCAATATGGAGCCACCCGCAGGTTGCACAGTGCACAGTGCTTTGTTGACAATTTGGGTCCATGACTTAGTGGGGGGGGGGGGGGGGGGGGGGGACCGATGACCGTTGCTGTCTGGTCCCTTAAACCCACAAACCAACCAACCAACTTCGTGGAGGTATGCGCCACACAAATCCTATCATCAGCTCTTACCAACTATAATAGGGACTCCCCTAGCCAGGCTAAGGTTTTCCACTCCTCTGTGGTCCATCGGATACAGTCACGAGCCCAGGAGTGGCGCTGCAAGCGATATGGCGCGCTGTCAGCAAAGGCACTCGCGTCGATCATCTGCTGCCATAGCCCATTAACCCCAAATTTCGCCACACTGTCCCAACGGATATGTTCGTCGTATGATTTCCGCGGTTATATCACGCAGTGTTGCTTGTCTGTTAGCACTGACAACTCTACATAAACGCCGGTGCTCTCGGTCGTTAAGTGAAGGTCGTCGGCCACTGTGTTGTCCGTGGTGAGAGGTAATCCCTGAAATTTGGTATTCTCGACACACTCTTCACACAGTGGATCTCGGAGTATAGAATTTCGCTAACGATTTTCGAAATGGAATGTCCCACGCTTAAGCTACAACTACCATTCCGCGTTCAAAGTCTGTTAATTCCCGTCTGCGGCCACAATCCGCATACAGGGTGCGGCAGCGTTCATAGTAGGATATTAAAAACACACCATCAGGCAGTAACTGTAATTTATTTATTACCTCTTATGTCAATTAATAGTTAAAGGTACACCATTTATTAATGTGTAAGTCAAATGGTTCAAATGGCTCTGAGCACTATGGGACAACATCTATGGTCATCAGTCCCCTAGAACTTAGAACTACTTAAACCTAACTAACCTAAGGACATCACACAACACCCAGTCATCACGAGGCAGAGAAAATCCCTAACCCCGCCGGGAATCGCACCCGGGAACCCGGGTGTGGGAAGCGAGAACGCTACCGCACGACCACGAGCTGCGGACAATGTGTAAGTCATTGTCCATTGCGTGGATTACTTTTTGAATATGCCTCCTGTCAAATAATGCCCCCTCTGCACAACACATTCATCTAGGCGGCGAACACATTCATCTAGACGGCGTTGGAAGCTTTCCATAACTCGTCGTAACGTATTCCCTGGGACATTGCCGACAGCAGTTCTGATGCGAACCTTCAACTCAAGAATGGTGACACAACGTGTTCCGGTCACTTCTTGCTTCAGGTAGCCCCAAAGGAAAAAGTTTGCTCATGAAAGGTCAGGTGAAGGAGGCGGCCAGGAAATGTCACCAAAACGGGAAATTACTCTACCGCGAAATGTCTGTCGCAAGAAATCCATGCAAATTCTGGCTGTATGCGAAGTCACTCCGTCTTGTTGAAACCATAATTGTTCCACGTCCACATCGACCATACCTAATTGGGGAACAACGAAGTCTTGCAGCATCTTTAGGTAGCGTTCACTGGTGGTAGTTACAGCCACACCACCGTCATCCTCAAAGAAGTAAGGGCCAATAATCCCAAAGGAAGCAACTACACACCACACTGTGACACGAGAACTGTGCAAGGGCTTGATTTGCGTTTACATCACTCCAATAACGCATATGTTTATTCACTGAACTACATAACTTGAGATGAGCTTCATCTGACATCAGGATGGTGTGCAATATTTGTGGATTTTGGCGAAGGAGATCACGCATGGTTAAGCAGAATGTTTCGCGTGAAACCCAATCGCGAGGCCTAATTTCCTGAACAATCTGCAGCTTATATGGGTGTAAATGGAGACCTTCGTGCAATATTCTCCTGAATGAGCGATCGGATATTGCGCAGTTTGCGCATGACGACGGGCAGATCTTTTGGGCTCCGCAATAATGCAGCACGAACAGATTTCCACGGCTTCTACTGTCGCACAGTTCTTTCACTTCTCCCCGGTTTGCTATTGCAAACAGAACCTGTTGTTCGAAATGCACGTACCCACCTCACAATGGTCCGTTCATATGGAACTTTCCCATGACGTCTCAAGTTGAAATGTGAACCGTCCCCTTAGAAAAATTAATGAATTACTGTGCTGGTAAAACCCTTACGTTATTTGATTTTCAAACAGCTAAGCAAAACTCAACGTACTGAGACATTTCTCTCTTTGCTTATTCTGATCATCACTAAACTGACACACAATATTTTTAGCACAACGCAATCTGACTCAATAATCCCTACAAAAGAATGGCCCTGACTAACAATAACCTATACCTTTCATGAATCACTTACCTCACAAAAATCTTCGTTACTCAAACAACTGCAGTACAGCGTGCGCCAATACTGCCAGCTGAGTAAAAGATTCTAACTACTGAAGGCACTAACTACTGATAGGCATAGTTAGCAAATGAAAGATTTTGATATCAGTTCATGATATCCAGCATTACAAATTTACTCTCTCTGATGGACACACGTTCAGATCATCCGCTCTCAAACTTTGGTTGAAATGGCTCTGAGCACTATGGGACTTAACATCTGAGGTCATCAGTCCCCTAGAACTTAGAACTACGTAAACCTAACTAACCTAAGGACATCACATACATCTATGCCCAAAGCAGGATTCGAACCTGCGACCGTAGCGGTCGCGCGGTTCCGGACTGAAGCGCCTAGAACCGCTCGGCCACACCGGCCGGCCGCTCTCAAAACTCCGCCATCTCACTCCCCACATCCACCACCGCTGGCGGCTCACCTCCAACTGCGCAACGCTACGCGCTGTTAACAGCCAACAGCCCAACACTACAATAGCGAATATTCCAATAATGCCAACCAGCCACAGACTGCACACAGCACAGCTTTTCATACAGAGCGCTACGTGACGTTACCAACATAAAAACCTAAACAGCCTACTTACAAATGTTGCCGAAATAGACTCTGGGTACCAATAACAGAGTCGTTATTCTTGAAATAACTCCAACAGCAAAGACACGATGCTGTGCACTCCACCGCTCCATATCACTGTCACACTCGAAATGGCAGCTAATTAGTACACGAATGCGGCACGAGCTCGCGCGCATTCCTGCAGTACGTCATTGTACTACGCAAATCAAATTACGCTATGAACGCTGCCGCACCCTTTAAATCACCTGGGTACAAATGACAGCTTCGCCAATGCACTCCCCTTTTGTACCTTGCATAGGCGATACCACCGTCATCTGTGTTCACGCATATCGCTATCCCCCGACTTTTTGTCGCCTTGTTGCTTTTCATACATTTAAAGAGAGCCCTTCTTCACTTTAAGCAATGCGCCGTTAATCATATGTGCTCGCATCTAAGGCTACCGCGAAGTTAACGCACGGTCTTTCCTTTGAAGTTGCACTTACCTTGCGCTACATAACGACGTCCGAACACGCCATTTTACCGCGATTTCTCGCTGCTCAAGCAGCGAGCGAGAGGGGCACTCGTGTTCGCCTAGTCGCCACCTGAACAGGCCTGGACTATAGTGCTCTAAAAGCGAGCGGTGTGCTCTTTTGTTCAGTAAGCTCACTTACAAGGGGACCCTCCATACTGTAATTCACGGATTTTGATGCGCTTCAAATATAGGGTGGCGCACGAAATGTGTTACCAACTGTTTCTTTCACAATTTACGACGCACATTAGATATCCCGCTGGGATCTCCACAGCAGTACCAGAAGAGCTTGGAAAAACAAATGAGCTACGAAATGACGTGTTATTCACGATACTGCCGCTAGGACACTAGTAAGCAGCAATGGCTGACAATGGAAGACTGACGACATAGCAACGATCGGCAATTGTGTTACTTTTTCAGGAAACGGAAAGCCATGTTGTGACTCAGAGGCGACTTCGACAACTGTTTAACACACGATGGGTCCCTTGCAAGAAGACCATCCACAGGTTGTACGATAAATTTGTACAGGAACGAACAGTATTGGAAGCGAAGCGACCTCGGCCTAAGCCTGTTTGTTCGTCGGAGAATACTGAAGTGGAACGAGTTGCTGTACAGAGAAGTCCCGGGAAATCGTGTAGAAAGGCAGCAGTGCAACGGGGAATAATCCAGACGCTCCGTTCAGAGCATACTTAAAAGTGACCTCCATATGTACCCATACAAGATGACCTGAAGAACACAAGCAGCAGAGACTACTGTTTGCTCAGTGGGCGGAGGATAGGGAAGAAACTCTCAACAACGTTTGGTTTTCAGACGAGGCGCATTGTCATTTAGACAAACAAAATGTACGCTTTAGGGCCACTGAAAACCCACAAATGCTTCATGAACGACAACATTATGCTCCAAGAATTACAGCGTGGGTAGCAATTTCCAGTCACGGAGTTATTGGACCCTTTTTCTCTGAAGAAACTGTGAACAGCGAGCGTTATTTGAGCATGCTTCGCAATAGCTTCATTCCACAGCTTCTTGCTACTGTCTTGCCCTTCAACACGCAGTGGTTCATGCAAGATGGAGCAAGGCCACATACTGCAAACACTGTGTTGGAGGTTTTACACATGCGGATCATTTCACTCAGGTTTCGAGTTCGCTTCAATGACGGACAAAATTGGCTCCCCAATAGTCCAGACCTCAATCCATGCGACTTTTTTCTTTGGGGGTACCTAAAGGAAAAAATTTTCCCCAAACGTCCACGTAATTTACTGGATCTCAGAACACTTATTCTTCAAGCTTGCAGTGAAATTACGGAAGACATGTGCCGTAGGGTAATCACTAACTTCAGTGTTCGCTTGAAGGTAGTTAGGAAACGAAATGGTGGACATATTGAGCATGTGCTGAGTTAGAACAAATCTCCATGGACGGCTATTCATTGTAGTATATGTTCCTTTCAGATTGTATTGACAATAAAGTTTATATTCAAAAACAAAATGGTAACACATTTCGTGCGCCACCCTGTATGTTGTAGAGGCACTTACCCTGAGTACATGGCTATCCGGTTTTTTAGCGACGGGAGTTGGTTTTTGAGAAAATCGATTTTAAGTTCATTGCGCGTCTTGTATACATGTAACATTAGTGGTATTTCGGGTATATCAGCGTAGCGCAGCGGTACAGGATCATGGCTACCGTGCTGGAGGTACCGCGTTCGAATGCTGCTCGTCTAATTTTTTTTTTTAAATCGACCGAATTTTTCAATTTTATTTTAAAAGAATATCGACAAACAGTGTAAGGTGTGCGAAATTGTAAACATGTATTCAGTTATTAATTTTTTTTCAAACCACGCACATTCCGTTTGTGGTTCGCATCATATTCTCCCAATTCATCTTCATTGAAATCATCACCAATAATGTCTGTCTTTCGGCCAAGAGATCCTGTATTGCGATACGGATCTCATCGCCAATTGCAACGGAATAGGCAGATATCACGCTAGGCAGTGTATTCGTTACGAGATTCAAATCGCGGAGTAGATTTTCGGCGTATTTAATGGCATTTGTGATTTCTCCTTTTGATTATTCGTTCAACTCCTCTACTTATGGTTCTTCTTCTGGCTGCACTACTGCAGAAACACTTGGTTCGTCCATTTCACAGAATTTTTCTAACACACGGCGCTAGAGACGCTTTGCGAGCAACTGACGCTGTAGTTACATGCGAAAGCAAAGGAATGCAACTCGCATCCTCATTGGCCTAGGAGCTGGGGTTCCCATTACGGTTAACGGTATTCACGGGAGAGGTGGCGATAATGGGCGGAGATCGATTTCACGTAATACAAGAAGCGACCGTTGTACGAACATTTGGAACTCCCAACTGCGAACCACACAAGCAATGAATATTTGAAAAATTAATAACTGAATACAACTTTATAATTTCGCACACCTTACGCTGTTTGTTGATATTCTTTGAAATAAAATTGAAAAATTCGGTCTATTTTGAAAAAAAGAGGTACACGAGCAGGATTCGAACACGGTACCTCTACCGCGGTAGCCATGAACCTTTACCGCTGCGCTACGCTGACCTACTCGAAATTTCCCTGATGTCATGGATATACAAAGCGCACAATGAACTTCAAAATCGATTTTCTCAAAAACCAAGGCCCGTCGCTAAAAAACCGGATATAGAGGTACTCAGGGTAAGTGCCTGTACAACATACCGGGTGATCAAAAAGTCAGTATAAATTTGAAAACTTAATAAACCACGGAATAATGTAGATAGAGAGGTAAAAATTGACACACATGCTTGGAATGACATGGGGTTTTATTAGAACCAAAACAAAGTTCACAAAATGTCCGACAGATGGCGCTGGACAGCAAAACGTCAGTGACTGCGCATGACAATCGTGTATAAATGGAACTGTAATGAGAGAGAGAATGAGATGCGCCAGCAGTCTTAGCATGTTGACGTTACCTGAAAAGGCGCTTTTAGTGAAGCTGTATTATCAGAATGGGGAATGTGCTAGTTCAGCGTTACGATCCTATCGCCATAGGAAGGGGATTCAAACGGGTCCGTTGACAAATGCAGCTGTCGCGATAATGATTTCGAAGTTCGAAGCCACGGGTTGTTTAGACGATAGACCCCGTAGTGGCCGACCGAGCACAAGGCGTAATGCTGCTGAGACAGTTCAGGAAGAAATGGAGACTGTAGCGGGTTCGTCTATGCACGGGGAAGTCAACGGTCGTGCAGTCGCACGTCGCACCGGCATTCCATACACTACTGTTTGGTTGGCACTGAGGCGTACCCTCCGATGCTATCCGTACAAAATCCATCGGCATCATGAACTGTTACCTGGCGATTTAGTGAAGCGGAGGGCATTTGCGGTGTGGGCGTTTCAAAATATGGCGGAAGATGACGATTGGTTGATAACGTGTTGTGGACCGACGAAGCTCACTTCACGCTTCGAGGGTCTGTCAACGCCCACAACTGCAGAATTTGGGCTACCGAAAATCCTAGAACCGTCGTGAAAACTCCATTGCACGACGAGAAAGTCACGGTATGGGTTGGATTACCACATCTATCGTTATCGGGCCTTTTTTCTTCGAGGAAATACGTGATTCTGGTTTTGTAACTGCTACCGTAACGGGTGAGAGGTACGCCGATATGTTACAGAATCGCATCATCCCCAGCCTGGCTGATAAACACCTGCTGGAACGTACGATGTTTATGCAGGATGGCGCTCCACCCCATATTGCTAGACGCGTGAAAGATCTCTTGCGCGCGCCGTTTGGTGATGATCGTGTGCTCAGCCGCCACTTTCGTCATGCTTGGCTTCCCAGGTCCCCAGACCTCAGTCCGTGCGATTATTGGCTTTGGGGTTACCTGAAGTCGCAAGTGTATCGTGATCGACCGACATCTCTAGGGATGCTGAAAGACAACATCCGATGCCAATGCCTACCATAACTCCGGACATGCTTTACAGTGCTGTTCACAACATTATTCCTCGACTACAGCTATGGTTGAGGAATGATGGTGGACATATTGAGAATTTACTGTAAAGAACATCATCTTTGCTTTGTCTTACTTTGTCATGCTAATTATTGCTATTCTGATCAGATGTCGAACATTTTTTGAACTTTTGTATTTTTTTTTGTTCTAATAAAATCCCATGTGATTCCAAGCATGTGTGTCAATTTGTACCTCTCTATCTACATTATTCCGTAATTTATTCAGTTTTGAAATTTATACTGACTTTTTGATCAACCGGTATTTGGAGCGCATCAAAATCTGTGATTTACACTATGGAGGGTCCCCTTGTTAGATGGAACTTGTGGCGTCACCGCCAGACACCACACTTGCTAGGTGGTAGCCTTTAAATCGGCCGCGGTCCGTTAGTATACGCCGGACCCGCGTGTCGCCACTATCAGTGATTGCAGACTGAGCGCCGCCACACGACAGGTCTAGTCTAGAGAGACTCCCTAGCACTCGCCCCAGTTGTACAGCCGACTTTGCTAGCGATGGTTCACTGCCTACATACGCCCTCATTTCCAGAGGCGACAGTTTAGCATAGCCTTTACCTACTTCATTTGCTACGACCTAGCAAGGCACCATATTCAGTTACTATGTCTTCTGAACAGATAATATTGTGACTCATGTACCGTCAAGAGCGACGTTCATCATTAATGGATTAAAGTTAAGTATCAAACTAATTACGTCCGCTTTCTGAATTCTAATTCCTTGTCATATTCCAGACCTCACGTCAGTATAGTTCTTCCCTCCTCACGCCAGCCTGCGTGAGCAAAAACGCGTGCATTTCGGCCTCCATTCGTAACACGGTGTTGGCTCTTCAGCCAACACAACAGAACTCAGTCCGAAGTATATTAGTTTCGTTTTCACTTCAGTCCCTTCAGGAGGAGCCTGTTGATTTCATGAGAATTTACGGCGGACTGCCGTCATTGCAGCTGGTGGAAATTTTGTCGAAGCAATCCCTAAATGCCATCACAGTTGCGCGCTCCCCTCGTCGGCCGTCGCAACAGTACTGGCTGCGTGGTGCGGTGCGGTGCGGTGCGGTCGGCTGCCCCCAGGGCAATTACCGCGCCGTTACACGCTGCTCCCACGGCCGGCCGGCTTCTAGATGAGCGAAGATATGCAGACACGCGCTCTGTCGCAAGGAAGTGCCCGCGCTGCCTTTCAAGCGTGCAACGCACATTCTAATATGGGAACACAGCCGCGGCCGGCCGGACTGTGTTTCGCAAATTTCGGTCACTGAATTCCGCCGCGCATAATCTGCTCTGGGAAAGAACGGGCGGCCGCGTGTGAATGTGTAAGGCTGTGTCCGCCGGTGCGTGCTTCTGCGGTCCGCGTCCTGTTGGGCAACGGTCTGGGAAGGGCCGAACGACATCTTTGTTGACGCTCTAAGTTTTCCTTTCACGCTGAGAAATATCTCAAACTGCTTCCGTCAGTGAAACAAGAAGTTGCCGCGTCCTCAAAGTCCCACAGAGTAACAATGAAATGACCACGGTAGTGAGACATCAAAGTTACGGAAGATTCGATTTACGAGAGTAGTTTGAAAAGTTCTCAGAATGAAATCAAAGAAACGACTTTCCTCAGTGAAAAAATTCAAATGGCTCTGAGCACAATGGGACTGACCATCTGAGGTCATCAATTCCATAGAACTTAGAACCTAAGGACATCACACACATTCATGCCCGAGGCAGGATTCGAACCTGCGCGCTTCCGGACTGAAACGACTAGGACCGCTCGACCACAGCGGCTGGCTTTTCCTCAGTGAAACTTTTTTATTTTCCAACTAGCTGACAAAGCAAACATTGTCCGGGCATTGATTTTGCCACTTTTCTATTAGAAATGATAACAAAAAATGAACTCTGTTTGCAGCGCAATATCGAAGAAATTTCATTTCCATGTATTCATGACAACAGACTATGAAATAGCCGGACAAAGCAATATGTACACTACTGGCCATTAAAATTGCTACACCAAGAAGAAATGCAGATGATAAACGGGTATTCATTAGACAAATATATTGTGCTCGAACTGACATGTGACTACATTCTCACGCAATTTGGGTGCACATATCCTGAGAAATCAGTACCCAGAACAACCACCTCTGGCCGTAATAACGGCCTTGATACGCCTGGGCATTGAGTCAAACAGAGCTTGGATGGCGTGTACAGCTACAGCTGCCGCCGGTGGTTGTGGCCGGGCGGTTCTAGGCGCTTCATTCTGGAACCACGCGACCGCTACGGTCGCAGATTCGAATCCTGCCTCGGGCATGGATATGTGTGATGTCCTTACGTTAGTTAGGTTTAAGGAGTTCTAAGTTCTAGGGGACTGATGACCTCAGATGTTAAGTGCCATAGTGTTCAGAGCCATTTTACAGCTGCCCATGCAGCTTCAACATGATACCACAGTTAATCGAGAGTAGTGACTGGCTTATTGTGACGAGCCAGGTGCTCCGCCACCACTGACCGGACGTTTTCAATTGGTGACAGATCTGGAGAATGTGCAGGCCAGTGCAGTAGTCGAACATTTTCTGTATCCAGAAAGGCCCGTACAGGACCTACAATATGCGGTCTTGCATTATCCTGCTGAAATGAAGGGTAGAGCCATGGGTCGTAACAAATCCGAAATGTAACGTCCACTGTTCAAATTGCCGTCAATGCGAACAAGAGGTGACCGATATGTGTAACCAATGCCACCCCATACCATCACGCCTGCTGATACGCCAGTATGCCGAGACGAATACACGCTTCCAATGTGCGTTCACCGCGAGTTCGCCAAACACGGATGCGACCATCATGAGGCTGTAAACGGAACATGGATTCATCCAAAAAAATGACGTTTTGCCGTTCGTGCACCCAGGTTCGTCGTTGAGTACACCATTGCAGGCGCTCCTGTCTGTAATGCAGCGTCAAGGGTAACCGCAGCCATGGTGTCTGAGCTGATAGTCCATCCTGCTGCAAACGTCGTCGAACTGTTCGTGCAGATGGTTGTTGTCTTGCAAACGTCCCCATCTGTTGACTCAGGGATCGAGACGTGGCTGCACGATCCGTTACAGCCAAGCGGATAAGATGCCTGTCATCTCGACTGCTAGTGATACGAGGATCCAGCACGGCGTTCCGTATTACCCTCCTCAACCCACCGATTCCATATTCTGCTAACAGCCATTGGATCTCGACCAACGCGAGCAGCAATGTCGCGATACGATAAACCGCAATCGCGATAGGCTACAATCCGACCTTTATCAAAGTCGGAAACGTGATGGTACGAATTTCTCCTCCTTACACGAGGTATCACAACAACGTTTCACCAGGCAATGCCGGTCAACTGCTGTTTGTGTATGAGAAATCGGTTGGAAACTTTCCTCATGTCAGCACGTTGTAGGTGTCGCCACCAGCGCCAACCTTGTTGAATTCTCTGAAAAGAGAATATCACAGCATCTTCTTCCTGTCGGTTATATTCCTCGTCTGTAGCACTTCAACTTCGTGGTGTAGCAATTTTAATGGCAAGTAATGTATAATGTACAAATGTGTAAGCACAGCTGCTTCGCGTGTCTACAACGCGATTTTGTTAAAATCTCTACGGCAACGCCTCTGCATAGCTCTAAGACAGCTATTGTTTTCACCTACAGCGGCTTGCGCTTCGCACTTGAAACCTGTCAAAAGGGCTTGCGTGTGTCAGAGATTTCCATAAGCTGACTAAAAGGTAGGAGTGTCTTAGTAGTAAAAAATAAATATATTAAACTTCAAGCATGATGCGGTATTTCTTCTCGCATTTCAGTGTTTATGAAGTCGTATCTCTTGAACTGTGTGTCGTACAGTGATATATTTGTTGAAATGTATTCAGCAGAAAATGTGGATACTATCTATGAAATAACGTACTTTGCACACGAGTAATTTAAACGTCACTCATAATGTGTCAGTTTTTCACGTATCTCAGTGTTTATGACGTCATATATCTTGAACTATGATAGGTAAGTGGTTCTTAACCCGACAGCGATTGTTGCCAGACACTAAAGGACATGTCTATCAAGTTTGGTTGATATCGGTACTGTGGTTTAGGAGGATATGTCGAACATACACACATACATTTTTGTAATATGTATGGATGTAATCTCCATGCACACTAATTCATCTTGAAAATTAATCCTCTAACCTGCAATTTATCCGTCAACTTAGACTGCCAGTTCTTCATTTAGACAGAATCTTAGTCCACCGGGAAAGATTTTGAGCTTGGGGAAGAGATGGAAGACTGGCATATCGAGATGGAAGACTGGCATATCCAAATATGGCGAATCCGGCGGATGTAACTATAATTCGTATCTTAATTCACCTATTTTTTACATGGCAACCACACTTGCGTGTGGGCGGGCACTGTCTTTATGAAAGATGACTTTCGTCGTTGCCAAACCTAGCCTTTTTTCGCCTGTCTTTTGATGTAGTTGGTCCAAGAGGTTAGGGTAATATTATCACGAATTGTTTGACCAGTGGGTAGAATGCCGTTCGTATCCCAGAAAATTGACGCCATGACATTTCAGGCCGACTATGTTGCCTTTGCTTTCTTTGTGGTGGTGTTGGGGTGGTGGTGAGTCAACATGTTTCCACTGTTTTGACTGTTGTTTCGTCTCTGGCCTGTAGATGTGATCCAAGTTCTATCTGTAGTCACAAAGCAGCCTAAAAAATCTTGCTGGTTGCTCTGAAAATGGGCTAAACATTGTTCGGACATTTGCATTCTAACGCGTTTCTGAGCCTGCGTTCAGCAGATAATTTTTTCTTATCCAATTCCACTGTTAAAATGTGATCTGCCCGTTCAGATGACATCCCTACAGCGTCAGCAATTCCTCGCACTTTCAGTCGGCGATCCTCCATGACCATATTATGCCTTTTTACAATAATTTCTGGGGTAGTGTCACATCTTGGGCGACCACTGTGCGGATCATCGTTTTCGTTGTCCCGACAACTCTTAAATTCGTATGTCCACTTGGCAAGAGCTGAAGATGAAGGATCAGAGTCCCCAGTGTGTTTTGAAAAACGGCACGAATTTCTTTTGGTTTCTTACCTTTCTTTACGGAATACTTCATCAGTGTTTGAATCTCGATGTTTTTCATCTTCACAAATCACTACATAGGGACAACAACAGAGAGATTCCGCACCAAAGATGTTCACCCAGAGCACTGACGCGCCATGTGTTTACTCCTAAATAACAAATAGGGAGCCAATAACTTCTCTATGTTTGGTTGGTAGTTTGGCTGTTTGTTTTGCACATAATTAGAATTGCAAAGCATTCAGTGTTATTCCACTCTGCAGTTTATATCCTTACAAAATATAAATTTCATTTTATAAGCCATAAAAGTTAGATGACCGCGTAACTTCTGCGCTTTTATGTAACCAAAGCAATTACGTTTGATACAACTACAGTTTGATGCACAAAAATAAAAAAAAACTATGTAAGTGGTGTTATCATTTTGTACTCAATAGAACGTTCTTCAACATGATCAAAGACAAGAGTTTCCTACTATTACTGATAAATGTGAAAGTAGTTTGCGAATAACAGAAACATGTCTTATGTAAGTTCAAAAATGAGCACTATGGGACTTGACTTCTGAGGTCATCAGTCCCCTAGAACTTAGAGCTACTTAAACCTAACTAACCTAAGGACATCACACACATCCATGCCCGAGGCAGGATTCGAACCTGCGACCGTAGCGGTTGCGCGGTTCCAGACTGTAGCGCCTAGAACCGCTCGGCCACCCCGGCCGACCCTTATCTACGTTCGATGAAGTATTGAAGTAACGTTTAATATATTTCTGTTCGCTTTTTCTGTTTTGATTTTACCGTTTTTGAGGAAACTGCGTTTTGTAGCACTATATAATAAATCTATTATTTTTTTAAATTTTTACATCACTCAGTTTCGCGTTGCAAATCAACAATTTTGGATAAAACCTGACTAAAACATTGACAGTTTCAGTTTTTATGTAAATACCGTTTATACAGGAGGATAACAAAAACGTTCCATAGATGACGTGGCCCTTTATACATCCTCACTCAGTTTCTAGGCGGTACACTGCTCCCGGTTTATAGGAGAATCTAATGACACACTGATCACACGTAAACAAAGCCATGGATATGAGATAAGCCCGATAGGGATGCAATACACCATATGTACAGAATGCTGCTATGACTTTAACTGATCATGGTTACTACGAAAACTATCATAGTTTGCGCTTACTTATGATAGTCTACATTAGCCTACGGTAGTTTTACAGCTCTAATCATAAAGAATAACCTATTATTACGAAAGAACATCGTTGCACTAGCGCTGCCATATCATGGTGAAACCGCGAATTTTTTTAAATCTCCCTCATATGTATATTGTTATAGAACAAACGCAAATACGCGATAAGCTGAATGGGATTTTTGGCCCGTACCACTATAGTAGATTTTCTTGGTCGCTGTTTCCGATATAACCTTTTTGTCTGTTCAAATGGCTCAAATGGCTCTGAGCACTATGGGACTTAACATCTATGGTCATCAGTCCCCTAGAACTTAGAACTACTTAAACCTAACTAACTTAAGGACAGGACACAACACCCAGTCATCACGAGGCAGAGAAAATCCCTGACCCCGCCAGGAATCGAACCCGGGAACCCGGGCGCGGGAAGCGAGAACGCTACCGCACGACCACGAGCTGCGGACTCTTTGCCTGTAGTTAACAAGGGAACCTCCCCATCGCACCCCCCTTAGATTTTGTGGTACGACAGCCCAGTAACGCCTGTCAAAAGCTGAACATAGATCAAGCATAAAAAACAGGAAGAAGGTGAACTGAACTATGAAAAAAAAAGCAAAATAGAAAAAGTGAACGGTCCAAGAAGAAGAAGTGAAATAAAGAGCACTGGAAACCCCAATGTCGTCGTGGGTTAGTGGTCATAGTGTTGGACTGTAAAGCGGGTGAGCTGTGTTCAAAACTCAGTGTTTTTTTTTTTTCACAACATGAACTGGCCGTCCGGTCTCTGGTATGTTTGTTCTCTTTCTGTAGTCTTGGCAGTTGTCACGCTACACACTGGTTATAGAATATGAGTCATATGGTAAGAATACGTGAGCGTCGCAAGCAAATATGATAAAAAGAGAGCAGGCGAGATACCACACAGACGTCTCACAGAAATGAAAACAACAAATAAACGGGTGTGAACTGTGTTACAACAAAGGAATTCAAGAGTCAAGACTTCCAAAACGGAATGCAGCTTCAAAAACGTTAAAAACATATGTTTTGACAGAACACAGAGAAACTGTGTGGTTGTGAAACCTTTGCGTTCATTTGTTGCAGCTTATGTGAGTAACTGTTATGTTTTCATCATTTTCTTGGGAGTGATCACATTCACATTCATACGAACACCAACATCGGACAAGGTAGTATGTCTCACTCGCTTACCACACTTACCAGTCGAACAAATTGGGTGCGTCGATAAGAGATTCCTATCATATGTGACACTTATTGTCACTAATGCCGTGTATGACACACCAGACGTGTTTTCCGGTGGAGGATTCGGTTGACTTGTCGCCTTGTCATCAAACGTTTGCTGTTTCGATTCGAAAGCCACTTCCTTTCGGCTGCTAACAGACTAGCTGTGAAGAATCAGCTGACATTATAGGTCTCTATCTTACACCTCGCTGTTGCAAACGGACGTTACACCACGACACAGACACAAATCTGAATAAAACGAACGTCGAAAAAAAACAAAAAGTTGATGTGTGTAGGATTTGAAAGCGGCTCGGCCGCTTGGCGGTCCAACACGGTAACAACTTTTCTTTCTTTTAAACCACGACGCCATTTCTCTTCCCGGCTACGCTATATTGTACCTCTTGAGCTTGGACCATTCACTGTTTCTATTTTGCTTTCTTTTTTCACAGTTCGCCGGCCGCGGTGGTGTCGCGGTTAAGGTGCTCAGTCCGGAACCGCGCGACTGATACGGTCGCAGGTTCGAATCCTGCCTCGGGCATGGATGTGTGTGATGTCCTTAGGTTAGTTAGGTTTAAGTAGTTCTAAGTTCTAGGGGACTGATGACCACAGATGTTAAGTCCCATAGTGCTCAGAGCCATTTGAACCATTTTTTTCACAGTTCAGTACACCTTCTTCCTGTTTCCACGCTTGATCTGTGTTCAGTTTTTGACGGTCTGTCCACTGGGCCCTCTTACCACTAAATACGTGAGGGATGTGATGGGGAACTTCCCTTGTAAGTAACGGCCTGCTTCGCGTCTCTCCAGTGGGCAGCCACGCGCTGACTTAACAGGAAATCCATCAGCTCGCCGGCTGGGGTGGCCGAACGGTTCTAGGCTATAGTCTGGAACCGCGCGACGCTACGGTCGCAGGTTCGAATCCTGCATCGGGCATGGGTGTGTGTGATGTCCTTAGGTTAGTTAGGTTTAAGTAGTTCTAAGTTCTAGGGGACTGATGACCTCAGAAGTTAAGTCCCATAGTGCTCAGAGCCATTTGAACCATTTGAACCCATCAGCTCGCGTTCAGTCGTTTACCACCACAGCTGGCGGATGGCCATCCACGGGTAGGTGCTGGTAGCTATGTGGGAGATGGACGCTGTGAGCAGTTGCTGGAACTGAATGTTATTTCGGTAGAGTGGCTGGCGCTATTTCATCAACTTGCATACCTGGGAAGCATGTCGCTCAGATTTGGTCGATGACAACCCTGGAACAATCTGCAATTTGATAACTAAAGAATTAAAGAGCAAAGTGGAATTACTGAATCGTAGACATTGGCACTCTTTGGAGATGACAGGTGAGCACAGTAGTATGTAGACTTTACGAACATTTGGAGCTATCCGCTGGGTCGTAGGGATCATTATATTATGTGTTTTAGGTCTGAGTTAATTCGATTTTATTTAAAAGGTTTGCCAGTGGCTAACAGGTTTCTGTCTGTTCAGAGTTATTCTTTTTTAGGAGATTTCAGCCCGGTTTTTAATTTAGTAGTGTCCGTGCTGCATTTGTGTGATTTAATTTAGCTGCCTCTCTTTTTTTTGTCCCGTCTGGGAGGCGGTTCGTGGGTAAGGAACAGGAAGAACACGTCGGTACTGCTGTATGAATTTAAATCCCCTTTACTGAAGCAATAAGAATACATAACTTAGAACGAGATGCGATGCTGAAGCGAAGTTCCTGGCTGGCTGCACCTGATGAAATCGGGTGAAGCAGTCGCGGAGCTCGTAGACCTCGACAGCACCGGCTGAGGGCGCTGTCGTCTGTGTCTCGCGTAGTGCCAACTTGAGAAACTATGTGGCATCGTCACTATCGATGCCACAGTTTTAGTGAATGCTCTGGGTGTTGTTGTTTAAATTTTATTTGGACTTTCTTTTATGCAACCACTTTGAGTCATTTCCATTTTACTTAAGAGTTTGAGAAAACATCTAATTGATTTAGCTAATCCTTTATGTTACCATTGAGCATTCGTCATTTCCATTTTACCAAAGAATTTAAACAACATTTCCTTGATGTAGCTGAGCCTTTATATTGCGATTGCGCATTCGTTCATTTCATTTGCTGGTTTTACAGGCCTCAGTTGATGTGTTGACCACTGATGTATTTTTTTTTCTTTGAAACATGTGTTAAACCTTCTAGGTTTGCTTTAGTAAGGCCTGGATTTCATAAGGTTTCATTTGAAATTGTTTTGATAGAAGGTTCACTCTATTTAGTGCTTTCAAACACCAGCTGATTGTTTCACAATATTCAGTTGTTAATTTTCTTGCTTATTTTCTTGGATTTCATTGTTAAAGTTCTTTCAAATATCAACTGAAAGTTTCTCAATTTTCCTTGGTTCCTTACATTTAACTGCACTTGTTTAAGTTCATGTATTGAAAAGTAAAAATGGAAATACAAATTTTTATTAAGTAGTTCTGTGGATGACGTATTGTGCTTTGCCGGCCGGAGTGGCCGAGCGGTTCTAGGCGCTTCAGTCTGGAACTGCGTGACCGCTACGGTCGCAGGTTCGAATCCTGCCTCGGGTATGGATGTGTGTGATGTCCTTAGGTTAGTTAGATTTAAGTAGTTCTAAGTTCTAGGGGACTGATGACCTAAGATGTTAAGTCCCATAGTGCTCAGAGCCATTTGCACCATTTTTATTGTGCTTTGACGGCATGGCACCTTAACCCTCCCAGCCTCTTCCTTGCTACAGTATTGTTATACGAATTTCAAATAGAAACAAAAGTAATAAAGGACACGCCTCAAGAAAGCGTATTAGGGTTGCCAATGTTAACAGTTAACCTAAACAGATTATAAGACAAGTTCAATAGCACATTCGATGTTATCGATCGTCTCTGGATGAGTGTAACGACCTATAAAGTAACTTATCATTTACGTGGCAAGACTCTTTAAATGTGGATAAATGCATTAGAATGCCTACAACATAAAGAACACGATAGTTTCCGGTTAAAAAATTAGTGGGAAGCTTCCGGAATACGTTTGAATGTTTGCGAAAATACTGAGAAGCAACATGAAATGGAACGAACCTGTAATATCAATGGCAGGGAAGGCGAGCGGAAAACACACTTATTGGCAAAGAGCAATGCGTCTATAGCAGAAACCACATTCAAGACGCTAGAGCGACCAACTCCACAATACTGCTCCAGCGCCGACCTTCGTTACCAAGTACTCACAACAGCAGATATTGAACGAATCCGAAGGCACGGCATGAAGATCGTAACAAATCGATACATATATATAAGAAACTATCAGCCTCGATTGCGGTAATGAAACCAACCTTTACCTGCGTTTCAGCCCAAATAATTGAGCCTTCTTCAGAAGATATACCTGAATCTATAATTTGCCTAAGAGGGCATGGTCTAGAAATAAAACTAAAACAGCCTGAAAAGGCGGAGTCACATTTTAAAAATGCCGTACATAAAGGTTGGTTTCATTACCGCAATCGAGGATAATAGTTTCTTATGTATTACATTATCACGATTGCTGACTGGGCTGCAATGTTGAAAGTACAAAAATCGATATACATTGAATGTGTTCACAATTGCGAATATGGAGAACCATCAGCTGTAGAATGAAATGACGGCAATAGAAGTTTCTGCCAGATCGGGACTCGAACCCGGATTTCTCGCTTATCGCGAGGGGTCGCCTTACCATACGGCTATCCATGCACGACTCACGGCCAGACCTTTACCTCCATATGTCATCAGTCATGCATCTACAGTCTGTACCCGTTCATCCCTTATGTATATCCCCGTACTGGGGAGCCATTTTACACTCCTGGAAATGGAAAAAAGAACACATTGACACCGGTGTCTCAGACCCACCATACTTGCTCCGGAAACTGCGAGAGGGCTGTACAAGTAATGATCACACGCACGGCACAGCGGACACACCAGGAACCGCGGTGTTGGCCGTCGAATGGCGCTAGCTGCGCAGCATTTGTGCACCGCCGCCGTCAGTGTCAGCCAGTTTGCCGTGGCATACGGAGCTCCATCGCAGTCTTTAACACTGGTAGCATGCCGCGACAGCGTGGACGTGAACCGTATGTGCAGTTGACGGACTTTGAGCGAGGGCGTATAGTGGGCATGCGGGAGGCCGGGTGGACGTACCGCCGAATTGCTCAACACGTGGGGCGTGAGGTCTCCACAGTACATCAATGTTGTCGCCAGTGGGCGGCGGAAGGTGCACGTGCCCGTCGACCTGGGACCGGACCGCAGCGACGCACGGATGCACGCCAAGACCGTAGGATCCTACGCAGTGCCGTAGGGGACCGCACCGCCACTTCCCAGCAAATTAGGGACACTGTTGCTCCTGGGGTATCGGCGAGGACCATTCGCAACCGTCTCCATGAAGCTGGGCTACGGTCCCGCACACCGTTAGGCCGTCTTCCGCTCACGCCCCAACATCGTGCAGCCCGCCTCCAGTGGTGTCGCGACAGGCGTGAATGGAGGGACGAATGGAGACGTGTCGTCTTCAGCGATGAGAGTCGCTTCTGCCTTGGTGCCAATGATGGTCGTATGCGTGTCTGGCGCCGTGCAGGTGAGCGCCACAATCAGGACTGCATACGACCGAGGCACACAGGGCCAACACCCGGCATCATGGTGTGGGGAGCGATCTCGTACACTGGCCGTACACCACTGGTGATCGTCGAGGGGACACTGAATAGTGCACGGTACATCCAAACCGTCATCGAACCCATCGTTCTACCATTCCTAGACCGGCAAGGGAACGTGCTGTTCCAACAGGACAATGCACGTCCGCATGTATCCCATGCCACCCAACGTGTTCTAGAAGGTGTAAGTCAACTACCCTGGCCAGCAAGATCTCCGGATCTGTCCCCCATTGAGCATGTTTGGGACTGGATGAAGCGCCGTCTCACGCGGTCTGCACGTCCAGCACGAACGCTGGTGCAACTGAGGCGCCAGGTGGAAATGGCATGGCAAGCCGTTCCACAGGACTACATCCAGCATCTCTACGATCGTCTCCATGGGAGAATAGCAGCCTGCATTGCTGCGAAAGGTGGATATACACTGTACTAGTGCCGACATTGTGCATGCTCTGTTGCCTGTGTCTATGTGCCTGTGGTTCTGTCAGTGTGATCATGTGATGTATCTGACCCCAGGAATGTGTCAATAAAGTTTCCCCTTCCTGGGACAATGAATTCACGGTGTTCTTATTTCAATTTCCAGGAGTGTATTTGAAAACCGCTTACCCGGTGTCGGCGGCTAAATACGATATTGCAATGCTGTGTTATTCTGAATTAGCATGCAACCTTCGGACAAGCATGCACGTATTTCATGACGGCTATAGTCGCCGCCGTGTCTGTGCCTTCGAACATCCATGCCTATCCAAAGGAACTTTGCATAGTTATTCAGAATAACAAAGGCACCGCAATATTGCCTCCAGCTGCATAATGTATTGGTGACATAATTTGTGCCACAACGGGACGCTACCCTGTATTTTCCGATGTGCGCGAGGCGTCGCCGTAACAGCCTCGGACGTCCGAGCTCGCGTCTGGGACCGGCCCAAACCTCCACATGTCGCACTGTGTCCACAATCGGACTCGCACAAATGCTCCGATTCCCGCACCGGGAGATACTTACGGTTATTGTCGCGGCCTTGTCTTGGTATGAAATATTATACTGCAGCGCCTGTGTTTGTAGGATGCTCTCGCAATGTCCTTCAGACATTCATGCATGTCTGAAGGACACTGCAGAGTACATAGCAAAAACACAGGCACTACTGGCCATTAAAATTGCTACACCAAGAAGAAGTGCAGATGATAAACGGGTATTCATTGGACAAATATATTATACTAGAACTCACATGTGATTACATTTTCACGCAATTCGGGTGCATATATCCTGAGAAATCAGTACCCAGAACAACCACCTCTGGCCGTAATAACGGCTTTGATACGCCTGGGCATTGAGTCAAACAGAGCTTGGATGGCGTGTACAGGTACAGCTACCCATGCAGCTTCAACACGATACCACAGTTCATCAATAGTAGTGACTGGCGTATCGTCACGAGCCAGTTGCTCGGCCACCATTGACCATTGACCCAGAAAGGCCCGTACAGGAACTGTAACATGCGGTCGTACATTATCCTGCTGAAATGTAGGGTATCGCAGGGATCGAATGAAGGGTAGAGCCACGGGTCATAACATATCTGAAATGTAACGTCCACTGTTCAAAGCGCCGTCAATGCGAACAAGAGGTGAAAGAGACGTGTAACCAATGGCACCCCATACCATAACGCTTGGTGATACGCCAGTGTGGCGATGACGAATACACGCTTCCAATGTGCGTTCACCGCGATGTCTCCAAACACGGATGCGACCATCACGATGCTGTAAACAGAACCGGTATTCATCCGAAAAATTGACGTTTTGCCATTCGTGCACCCAGGTTCGTCGTTGAGTACACCATCGCAGGCGGCCCAGTCGGTGACGCAGCGTCAAGGGTAGCCGCTGCCATGGTCTTCGAGCTGAGAGTCCATGCTGCTGCAAACGCCGTCGAACTGTCCGTGCAGATGGTTGTCGTCTTGCAAACGTCCACATCTGTTGACTCAGGGATCGAGACGTGGCTGCACGATCCGTTACAGCCATGCGGATAAGATGCCTGTCATCTCGAGTGCTAGTGATAGGAGGCCGTTGGGTTCCAGCAGGGCGTTCCGTATTACTCTCCTGAACCCACCGATCCCATATTCTCCTAACAGTTATTGGATCTCGACCAACGCGAGCCGCAATGTCACGATACGATAAACCGCAATCGCGATAGGCTACAATCCGACCTTTATCGAAGTCGGAAACGTGGTGATACGCATTTCTCCTCCTTACACGAGGCATCACAATATTGTTTCACCAGGCAACGCCGGTCAACTGCTGTTTGTGTATGAGAAATCGGTCGGAAACTTTCCTCATGTCAGCACGTTGTAGGTGTCACCATCGGCGCCAACCTTGTGTGAATGCTCTGAAAACCTAATCATTTGCATATCACAGCATCTCCTTCCTGTCGATTAAATTTCGCGTCAGTAGCACGTCATCTTCGTGGTGTAGCAATTTTAATGGCCAGTAGTGTGGATATAGATTCCTGCATTAGACCAAAAAAAATTAATTAATAAACTGCAGAACAAATACGCAGCATTATAGTAACTAAGTTAATACGGAAGAGAGTCGTACATATCACAACATTCAAAATAACTTTGGTGCATAGAGATAACTTCTGCAATACCCTCTGCCGTAGCTGAGTTGGCTGATGCACGCATGTGCGGTCGCGCTCGACTTGGAGGTAGGCCAGTTCGATCCTGGCGGTGGATGAAAAGTTCATTGGTACTATTTGGCCGGAAAGGGAAGAATACGTGGCTGGTAACCAGACAATGCTCAGGATTAAATTCCAAATCTCTCCGCAGTGTCACATGAAGAGATGGCAAGTGACCATGTTGATGGCGATCCTTCTGTTGGATGAGGACTTTAAGCTCGGCACCCACTTTGTGCTAATCGGAAGAGGAATGCCATGTGCCGGCACTGGCTTTCACCTTCTCCCTTCCTTCTATCCGTAACAACACAAATCCACCACTACATCGCAAAAGTACTCATTACAGTCATTCACACGACACAGATACACACTTAAGAGTTAATAACAGGTCCGAGGAAGTTTACGGCGAATCACCTCCACTTTGACGTTACATGGAACGGCTATGCATGTTTCCTGCGTCTGCTCTCCTAAGCTTATTCCATGAGTATGGCACTAGTTTGACTTGGTGCATTCACCGCACCAAACAGATTTCCAATCGTACTGACGCCGGAACATTCTAGCATGAAAAGAGTAAACGGATCAATACTTGACATTTTAAATCATCGAAGATGTGAAAGTCTCTCTCTCTCTCTCTCTCTCTCTCTCTCTCTCTCTCTCTCTACTTCAAGCCTTGGAAAAAGCGATCTATTGTTTTCATTTGCATCAAAATAGGATTTCATGTCACTCGTTATTTTTTAAAAAAATGTACTTTATTATTACTTCATTTTTATTATATTTTTATTCCATCGCACCATGTACGAGACAAACATCTTTTGTGTTTTTCTTTTTCTTTTCTGATTTCAAGTTCATTATAGAGAAACTGTGTATTTTCATTCCCATTCGCATAGGATCTTAGGTTATCAGTTATTCTAAAATTATCTTTTTTTTTTAAATTTTAGTATCACTCAAGTCGATATTTAAATGATCGAATCACCTTGAACCGTAATTCTTTTCATTCAGACTTTAGAGAAAGATGAAAGTTACTATTATTTCTACCTATACAGGATTTACATTCAGTTAAATTTATTTTAAAGATTTCTTAAGTCATACCTCAACCAGATGTGCGGACGTTATTACCACAGTACACAAAACAACTGTACCACAGAAGATCCGGTGAGGAATATTTGTTTTCCTTGTTCAAAGTCAGCTTCCCGTTGGATGGACAAAAGAAACTACTTCGATTCCAGGACAACTTACTAGAGGAAACTTGAGCTGAAATCGACACTAATGAATGGCTAAACTGGTGACCGCAAGGAGGGGCTGCAGGAGAAGAAGACGGCGATAGTAAAAGTTAATAAAAGGGCGTACTGGTTAAGGCGACTACTCGCGAGCAGCGGGATATAAGGGTTCGAATCTCGGACTGGCACAAAATTTCATGTCCCTCGACATGTGAAATTTACCTGGTTTGTCGCCGACAGTGATAACACTGTCTTGTTTGAAACGTCTTTCTCTTTCTGGCGCTTTATACAGACTTAAACATTGTGGACTGGATACTTTTAGTGCTACGTTTACACTAGACACTGGCGAAATACGCAGGCGTTTACAAGTCAGTGTCGGATGGAAAGTAACGTCGCTAATTCAGAACGATAAAAGCTTAAATCTTTCAGATGCCATCTGGATGTAAGATAGGAGTGGTATAATGCCGTCTTTAAAGTCGGAATAAGGAGATCCTACGTCTTCATAGCCGTGTTTATTGCCTCTATGTTCCTGAGACGTATGACAGCTGGAGGCAGTCGTTTAATACGCGAGTGGTACCGTACATTCATTAGTATTCAACGAGGCCGCTTAAAGTGCTTCTCGGATTCCCTCAGCACGACTACCGGACGCCGCGGTCAGTAAAACATCCGCGCGGGGTAATGAGCAATCCTGCATTCACAGACCAGAGCGGTGACGCCATGGCCTTGTACATCTTTGATCGCATCTGCAGACAGCACGCAATGCTAATCAGGCGTCCATTTATCAAGGAGGGCTTCCCATTGCATGCATGAATACGGGATCTAACGCAACCAGTACAGAAAGGAGTGCACTCGGCGCCTAGAGCGAGAGTCTATAAACTACAGACTTGCTTCCACCTCTCTCTCATCACACGTATTAGAACGCACGTCCACCTAGAAACGTCTCGCTGTACTCTGACAAGTATCGAAGGAAGGAAAGAAACAAGATGACGGAGTAGCGCCCGGTGACGTCGAGGTTATTAGTGAAGAAGCTCAAGCTCAGTCCAGACACATATTTATTTTTTATTTACTTACTTATCTATCAGTGGCAACGGCCTTGCCGCAGTGGATACACCGGTCCCCATCAGATCACCGAAGTTAAGCGCTGTCGGGCGTGGTCGGCACTTGGATGGGTGACCATCCAGGCCGCCATGCACTGTTGCTATTTTTCGGGGTGCACTCAGCCTCGTGATGCCAACTGAGGAACTACTCGACCGAATAGTAGCGCCTCCGGGCAAAGAAAACCATCATAACGACCGGGAGAGCGGTGTGCTGACCACATGCCCCTCCTATCCGCATCCTCAACTGAGGATGACACGGCGTCGGATGGTCCCGATAGGCCACTTGTGGCCTGAAGACGGAGTGCTACGTATCTATCAGGTTTCATAGATCCATGCGAGCCAAAGCTACTTAATCATTCAGGTAGTCAGTACATAGTTAACAGAATGCTGAATAGAAAATTTATAAACGAAAGAATGAAAGAAGTAATAAAACACGAAAAAAACAGAGAGAATACGAATAAATAACTCAGTGCAGAGAAAATTTCTTCTGTTGCGATGAACTTCTGAACACAATAGAAGGAGTATGACACTAGAAAATCTTTCGACTTTGGTTTCAATACTTGGAGTTAATCCTGAGTTTTTTTCAGTTCTACTGGATTAAAACCTGCTGAGTACTGCCCACCTTTCTGAACAAGCTTAAGGAAGTCTTATACCAGTGTGCATCATTTTTCCGTGTAGTCTTCATTTAATGAATGTTGGAGTTTCTTCTGAATGAGTCTATGTTAACAACAACAAATTACGTGATGAAACATACACCACCTGATAGAAAGTGTCGGGACACATATTAGCGGACGTTAATACGGGGTGTAACCACCCTTGGCTGCTGTAACGCTGAACTCTGCTGGGAGTGTTTCCAACGAAGTATCTGAATGTAGGTGTCGAGGAATGCAGGCCATTTTTCCTCGAGAGATGAAAGGAGAGAAGGTAGTGATGTTAGACGCTGACGTCGGGAGTCAAGCCGACGTTCTAACTCATCTCAAAGCTGTTTCGCTGTTTTCAGGTTGCGACTCTGAGCAGGACAGTCTACTTCAGGAATGTCGTTGCCCACACACAAACCACTGCCTCACAGAAGCTGCTTTATGACAAGGTGCATTGTCATTCTGATACAGTCCGTCATTGTACCCAACGTGTGTCTTATTGTGTCCGGTACAGAATGCTGTATCATGGTCTCATATCCTTCCGCATTTAATGTTTTCTTAAGCGCAATACCAGGACCACGCCCCAACCACGAAAACCACGCCTATACTGTCACGCCACCTCCTCCGTACCTCACACCGAGCGAGGTGGCACACGGGTTTGCACACTGGACTCGCATTCGAGAGGCCGACGGTCCAAATCCCCCTTCGGTCGTCCACATTTAGGTTTACCGTAATCTTCGTAGGTCGCGCCAGACAAATTCTGCCAGCCGCTATGACCGAGTGGTTCTAGGCGCTTCAGTCTGGAACCACGCGACTGCTACGGTCGCAGGTTCGAATGCTGCCTCGGGCATGGATGTGTGTGATGTCCTTAGGTTAGTTAGGTTTAAGTAGTTATAAGTCTAGGGGACTGATGACCTCAGATGTTAAGTCCCATGCTCAATAATGTTCATGGCTGGAGAGTTTGGTGGCCAGCGGAACCGTTTAAACTGAGAAGAGTGCTCCTGGAGCCACTCTATAGCAATTCTTGACGTGTGTGGAGGCGCATTGTCCTGGTGTAATTGCCCAAGTCCGATGGAATGCACAATGGACATGAATTGATGCAGGTGATCAGACAGGATGCTTACATACGTACATATCACCTGTCAGAGTCGTATCTAGACGTATCAGGGGTCCAATGTCACTCCAACTCCACACGCCTCACACCATTACAGAGCCTTCACCAGCTTGAACAGTCCCCTGCTGACATGCAGAGTCCATGGATTCACGAGGTTGTCTCCACACCGGTACACGTGTATTCGCTCGACACAATATGAAACGAGACTCGTCCGACCAGGCAACATGTTTCCAGTCATCAACAGTCCAATGTCGGTGTTGACGGGTCCAGGCGAGGCGTAAAGCTTCGTGTCGTGCATTCATCAAGGGTACATGAAAGGGCCTTCGACTCCGAAAGCCCATATCGACGATGTTTCGTTGAATAGTTCGCACGCTGACACTTGTTGATGGCCCTGCATTGAAATCTGCAACAATTTGCGAAAGGGTTGCACTTCTGTCACGTTGAACGATTCTCTTCAGTCGTCGTTGGTCCCGCTCTTGCTGGATCTTTTTCCAGCCGCAGCGACGTCGGAGAATTGATGTTTTACTGGGTTCCTGATATTCACGATACACTCGTGAAACGGTCGTACGGAAAAATCTCCACTTCATCGCTACCTCAGAGATGCCGTGTCCCATCGCTAGTGCGCCTACTATAATACCACGTTCAAAGTCACTTAAATATTGATACTCTGCCATTGAAGCAGCAGTAACCGATCTAACAACTGCGCCAGACAGTTGTTGTGTTATATAGGCGTTGCCGACCGCAGCGCCGTATTCTGCCTGGTTACATATCTCTGTATTTGAATACGCATGCCTATATCAGTTTCTTTGGCGCTACAGTGTATATAAATGATCTAGTAGAAAGCATTGGATTCTCTTTACGACTGTTAGCAGATGATGCTGTTGTCTATGAGAAAGTAGAAACGCCATGAGCCAGTGTTGATTTGCATAATGACCTGCAGGATTAAGGAATGGTGCAGGGTATGACAGTTAATTGAGCATGTAACTACACTCATGCTCATAAATTAAAGATAATTGCAGAATGTGGCACTACACAAAACTGGCGCAAATAGCATAGGCACATAGGTAACACACACGACACAGATCTGTAAATCCACGGTGTTGGTGCTAAGTTGAGGAAACCGTCCCGAAACACATGTACTACAAAAGGCTATTGTTTCCTGCGCATGTACTCCGACATCAATATAGGATATGATCACCATGCACACGTACGCAGGCCGCACAACGCGTAGGCATACTCTGGATCAGCAGCTGCTGGGTTTAGCCTCCCGTTATTGCACCAGTGCCTGTCGGACCTCCTGAAGTGTCCTAGGGGTTTGAAGACGTGCAGCGATACGTCGACCGAGAGCATCCTAGACGTGCTCGATGGGGTTTAGGTCTGGAGAACAGGCAGGCCACTCCATTCGCCAGATATATTCTGTTCCAAAGTACTCCTCCACGATGGCAGCTCGGTGGGGCCGTGCGTTATCATCCATCAGGAGGAAGGTGACACCACTTCACCCCTGAAAGGCGGACATACTGGTGCAAAATGACGTACCGATACACCTGACTTGTTACAGTTCCTCTGTCGAAGACACGCAGGGGTGTACGTGCACCAATCATAATTCCACCCCACACCATCAAACCACGACCTCCATACAGGTTCCGTTCAAGGACATTAAGGGGTTGGTATCTGGTTCCAGGTTCAGGCCAGATGAAAATCCGGCGAGAATCACTGTTCGGACTATACCTGGATTCGTCTGTGAACATAACCTGGGATCACTGTTCCAATGACAAGGTACTCTATTCTTGACCGCTGATAACCTCGTTGTTGTGCGCCCTAAAATACTAATAATAATAATCATCATCATCATCTATCCTTGACACCAGGCTTTACGGGCTCTCCTGTGACCAGGAATCAGTGGAATGCACCTTGCAGGTCTCCGGACGAATAAACCATGTCTGTTCAGTCGTCTATAGACTGTGTGTATGGAGGCAACTGTTCCGGTGGCTGCGGTGAGGTCCCGAGCAAGGCTACCTGCAGTACTCCGCGGCCGTCTGCGGGCACTGAAGGTGAGATTTCTGTCTTCTTGTGGTGTTGTACACTGTGGGCGTCCCGTACTGCAGCTCCTGGACACGTTTCCTCTCTGCTGGAATCGTTGCCACAATCTTGAGATCATACTTTGTGGCGCACAGAGGGCCCGTGCTACGACCTGCTTTGTTTGACCAGGCTCCAGTCGCCCTAGTATTCTGCGCCTCATAACGTCATCAATATGTGTTCTTTGAGCCATTTTCAACACACAGTCACCATTAGCACGTCTGAAAACGTCTGTACACTTACTCGCTGCACCGTACTCTGACATGCACCAACACACCTCTGCGTTATGTGGACTGCTGCCAGCGTCACCGTGCGACGACCGCAGGTCAAATGCACCACATAGTCATACCCCGACGTGATTTAAACCCGCAAACCGCCCACCAGAGCGTGGTTTCACCATGTACAGCATTATCCTTGATTTATGAGCATGAATGTAAATGTAACGCACTGCACATACATTGGAAAAGAAATCACTACTAAACAATAACACTCTTTTGCTACTGCTTTTTCCCGCATTGTGCGCAGGGTCGGCAGTATTAAGTACGGAATTGGCATGGTTAATTTTAAGGGGGTGACCAGATGCCCTTTCTGCCGCCACCCCATACCCCCCCGGGATGGAATTAGTGTACCCCAGCTGTCTGCGTCTAGTGTAAATCGTGAAATAATGTGACTGTGTCTCAAATGCCTGCGAGTCGTGTAACTGAGGCGGGACGTGGGGACTAGCCCGGTATTCATCTGACGGGATGTGGAAAACCGCCTAAAGCCACATCCAGGCTGGCCGGCACACCGGCCCTCGTCGTTAATCCGCCGGGCGGATTCGATCCGGGGCTGGCGCGCCTACCCGAGTCCAGAAAGCAGCGCGTTAGCGCTCTCGGCTACGCTAGCGGGTTACCAAACTATTGATGCCAAATTCTTAGAAACAGTAAGTAAACTGGAATGACCACATACAACAAACATTAGAAAGATAATTTGCTATACTGAAATTCATATGAAGAAAAACGAGAAAATTGGAGAAATTAGAGCTAATACAGAGGCTTATCGATAATCATTCTTCCCGCGCACTGTTACTGTGTAGAATAGGGTATGTGGGATCAGTTAGTGGTACCGGAAGTGTTGTGTACATAGTTCCGCGTAGTCAGCGCGCACACAACTTTCCCACTAGAGCGCGCCCTGCTAAGCACAACAGCGCAGGCGCAGCGCTCGTCCGTCTCCGCACTACGAGATGGGGCTGCCATAGAGACGGACCAAATTCTGCTTCCGCCGATCTGCGTATTAATATGTAACGCAGTCAATGAGATTGCTGCTAACGGAGAACCTTTTCTCCTCGCGGATCACACTCACGCAGTGATACATGAACGCGCGAGGTATTATAACGAGCGTACAGACCTCCGATTAGCCAGTCTGCATTAGTCTGCATCAGTCTGCGTTAGTCTGTAGTCAAGTTTCAGTCTGCACCTAATAAGATTATCATATTCCTTCAGATTGTCAGTTGTAAACAGCATCCAGAATCAAGTTACGTAATGTCAATATTTTTTATTATTTTAATAAATGTGTGTGAAAATTAATCAAGTTCTGTTTAAAGTTGGTCATCGTCAATCTGCTAGTCTAAGCGTGCAAGTGGCATTTCTATCGTCTGACCTAACGGCAGAAGATAAATACGCCACGATAAGACCACGAGACATATTGCTGACGCTCGCCTACTTCGTTAGAGCGGCAAGTCAAATAATCTGATGGTGTGTACCGAAGGTCTTACAGTACGGACACCACATCAAGTATCAGAGATATATGAGAGAATAAGATTAACGTACCAATACCAAAGCAACTTCAGATGGTCAATTGTAAATAGCATCCAGAACCAAGTTAAGTAATTTTTATGCTTGTTATTATTTTAATAAATGTGTGTGAAAATTAATCAAGTTCTGTTTAAAGTTGGTCACCGTCAATCTGCTACTCTAAGCGTGCAAGTGATATTCCTATTGTCTGACCTTACGGCAGAAGATAAACACGCCACGATAAGACCACGAGACATATTGCTGACACTCGCCTACTTCGCTAGAGCGACAAGTCAAATAATCTGATGGTGTGTGTACCGAAGGTCTTACAGTACGTACACCACAGGAAGTAACCTCTGCTACACAGAGTTAGGTGGCTTGCGGAGTATGACGTAGATATGGAATTGGCGAGGGAAGTAATACAGTGAGAAGACAAATGTACAGCATGATAGAACATGAGATATGGCCCCAGGGAATAATGTCGCATTAGGCCGCATAAAACTGATAAGAAGACCGATAAACGTAACGACAACTGCCGCTTTTGCAGTGGAGGCCCGAGTCCGTGGCATCGTCAGCTGCTCCACGGCGCGCTACGCGACGCCCCACTTGCTCTCAGGAGCGTGGAGCGCGCCGCAGTGACTGGCAGCCGTCTCGGTCTCGGTCCGCGCATGCGCCGCTCGACTGCTTCGCCGCGAACGCTCTGAGGAGTCCCCGGCATACGTAAACAGGCGCCACCAGGTCCTGCAGCGGCGACCGAGGGCGTGACGCCGGCATACCGAAGCTTGGCGCCGCATCGCGCCAGCTGTCTGGTGACGCGTGCCAGAATGCCTCACGCAAGGCCACCGGACTGGCTGTGACTACGATTCGGTAACACTGGTAACAGGCTAGCCAGTAATTTCGTCACCAGCGATTCTTTAATGTGCTCAGTCCTTGTGCAACGAACACAGCATCACCATTGCTGAACAGACGTTGGGCACGATCGGCCAAAATAGTCACATAATACTTGGCAGTAATGAGACTTTGCATAGGGAAACAACGATATGTCTGCCCAAATCGTCATCGAACCCCCACCGTGCTTTACTCTTGGGACATAAACTCAGCCGGAAGTTGGGAACGGTGTGCAAAAAGACTCATCCGACAAAATGACTTTCTTCCATTGCATCAAAAAATGGTTCAAATGGCTCTGAGCACTATGGGACTTAACTTCTAAGATCATCAGTCCCCTAGAACTTGGAACTACTTAAACATAACTAACCTAAGGACACCACACACATCCATACCCGAGGCAAGATTCGAACCTGCGACCTTTGCGGTCGCGCAGTTCCAGACTGTAGCGCCTAGAACCGCTCGGCCACCAAGGCCGGCTCATTGCATCATCGTTCAGGTTTTGTGGCTTCGGCACCATGTTTTCGTGTTTACGGGCATTTGCGTCACTGATGAGTCGACTTGGAAGTATTGCTCGCCCTTCAGTGCCCTGCATGTGTACCTCCCATCGTGTTGTTTTGGTGCTGACAGGATTCGCGAGTGCGACATGCACTTCTGCAATGACTTGTGAAGCTTTTGTCCTCTTATTTTTCGTCACAATCGTCTTAAATGACTGTCACCATCAACCAACACGCACGATCGTCCGCGTATTTTAATTCTCAGTTTATAAATAAATTCCATCAAACCAATCTCTCAAAACACGTTAAAATGGCTCTGAGCACTATGGGACTTAACATCTGAGGTCATCAGTTCCCTAGAACTCAGAACTACTTAAACCTAACTAACCTAAGGACATCACACACATCCATGCCCGAGGCAGGATTCGAACCTGCGATCGTAGCGGTCGCGCGGTTCCAGACTGTAGCGCCTAGAGCCGCTCTGCCATATCGGCCGGCTAAACACGTTATTAGCAGCATTTCAATCCTGATGCAGCATATGCCCTAATATTTTAATGAATACCAACAGTTCTTTAAATTTAGTATTTTAGCCTTATTTTGCATAAAAAATGGTTCAAATGGCTCTAAGCACTATGGGACTTGACATCTGAGGTCATCAGTCCCCTAGACTTAGAACTACGTAAACCTAAAAAACCTAACGACATCACACTCGTCCATGCCCGAGGCAGGATTCGAACCTGCGACCGTAACAGCAGCGCGGTTCCGGACTGAAGTGCCTAGAACCGCTC
The DNA here is from genome assembly GCF_021461395.2 of Schistocerca americana. NCBI lineage: Eukaryota > Metazoa > Arthropoda > Insecta > Orthoptera > Acrididae > Schistocerca > Schistocerca americana. Next base: position 363,237,290 of record NC_060124.1, on the reverse strand, counting down.
GGCCAAAACCCGGCTATTTTGTCTCAGAACAACGCACAAAACAATAATATAAGCTGTTCATGCCAAAGTCTAAGCTGAGGACTGAGGTGCTAAAAGAACGATCTTCCATGTCTAAAGCAGTGCCGTTTTAATAAAAGATAGTTTTCCACGCATATCAACGGCTATGACGTCATACCCTCTGATATATGTCTCGTACAATGATATACTTTTTCAGGTACATTCAGTGGCATATGTGAATACTGTCTCCAAAATGCGTTGAGAGTAGAGTTCGGAGTACAAAAAAATGGTTCAAATGGCTCTGAGCACTATGGGACTTAACATCTGTGGTCATCAGTCCCCTAGAACTGAGAACTACTTAAACCTAACTAACCTAAGGACATCACACGCATCCATGCCCGAGGCAGGATTCGAACCTGCGACCGGAGCAGCCGCGCGGTTCCGGACTGCGCGCCTAGAACCGCTAGACCACCGCGGCCGGCATTCGGAGTACAGAAGTCACACTTGTTAGTTAAAATGTCGTTACCTGGCGCTGAAATTTTACTGCACGAATGGCGAGAACATAGTAAGCGATAAACTTTTTTTTTCCTTTCATTATTTTGTGCGCGTGCGAGGCGTCACCCAGAAAAAGTTTCAAAAATGTTTGTAATTATGTTAAAGTTGCTCCGAACTCATTAAGTGCTCTTACTCTAAAATACTACATATCTATGGTCTGGGTAACCTGTGCTCGGTGAGTTAATGATTTCTCGAGACATGAACATATTTTTAATTTTCATACTTGTCCTATTGTGTTAAAACTGTAACGTGAGACTCTACCTCTTATGAGTAGAATATCGCAACATTTTAAATTCAGTCAACATTACATGAAATACTGAAAACCGAATTTTTGTTGCCCCCAGAAGCCGTTAGATTGGTAACCTGCAACTGCTAATAGGTGACCGTTTTAGCCGTTTAATTTTAATTTTTCTTTTGGTAGCTATGGTATCGGTATCGATGCCATTTGTACAGGCTCTTTGGTTACTGTGTACCACCGAGCACAGCTTTCATTAATTCGCGATTAAACTACCACAGAGCAAAGTCCGCAAAAAATGTACGAGCTGCGACAGCGTGAGCAAGCATGATGGTGGAAGAGTAATACCAGAAAGTGCGTTGGTCCTCGCAGAGTCGTTATTAGTACAACAATCAATAGTCCTTATAGAAATCCGTAGTCAACCAGGTTTCAGAAGCGTGTCACAAGGACGAGTCTTCGTTCGGCGAACGATGTGTTAGTGGAGCATTCGGCCGCTGGTTACAGACCTCTAGGCGGCTAGACGAGCTGAGTTGCTGGGATCATCGTCCATCAGTAGTTGCCGTGCTACGAAACCTCTTTGATCCGAAAATGTAGACATCCCGTGGGGCGGAATCGATGTCGTTATCCAGACGAGGTACAACATTATCAAATTTTCGAGAACTTCTTATTACTGTAAGAAGTATCAGAGTATCGGCATAGGCAGAACTGTTGGGCAAGACAATAATATTATCCTGTTACTATAAATATAGAGTTCAAATACAAGCAAAAAAAAATGCTGCTACTACCGAAAACCAAATAATCGATTTCACGATTATAAGACTTCTACGATACGCACATTTCTTTTCAGTTTAGTTAACTGCGGCTCTGTTAAACTGCTCGAAATATTTTGCACTTAGCAGTGCTATACAGTCTTTAACTCTGGAAAGACATATTTTTCAAGTTTTTTTTAGAACTGCGTCGTTATGCTTTCGGAAACTGATGTCTGGCCACTTACCTCCACATCCTACAAGTTTAAAGGAAATGTAACAAGGAGGCCAGTGGGTAAGCTTTCGTTGCGGGTGTAACTGAAAGATATTGTCATTGACAGGATTCTCCTCCTGGAATGCATCACAAATAGATACTTCCTGCTGGCCGCGGTGGCCGAGCGGTTGTAGGCGCTTCAGTCCGGAACCACGCGGTTGCTGCGGTCGCAGTTTCGAATCCTGCCTCGGGCATGGATGTGTGTGATATCCTTAGGTTAGTTAAGTTTAAGTAGGTCCAAGTCTAGGGCACTAATGACCTCAGATGTTAAGTCCTATAGTGCTTACAAGGGAACCTCCCCATCGCACCCCCCTCAGATTTTGTTATAAGTTGGCACAGTGGATAGGCCTTGAAAAACTGAACACAGATCAATCTAGAACACAGGAAGAAGTTGTGTGGAACTATGAAAAAAATAAGCAAAATATACAAACTGAGTAGTCCATGCGCAAGATAAGCAACATCAAGGATCATGTGAGCTCAGGAGCGCCGTGGTCCCGTGGTTAGCGTGAGCAGCTGCGGAACGAGAGGTCCTTGGTTCAAGTCTTCCCTCGAGTGAAAAGCTTACTTTTTTTATTTTCGCAAAGTTATGATCTGTCCGCTCGTTCATTGACGTCTCTGTTCACTGTAATAAGTTTAGTGTCTGTGTTTTGCGACCGCACCGCAAAACCGTGCGATTAGTAGACGAAAGGACGTGCCTCTCCAACGGGAACCGAAAACATTTGATCGCAAGGTCATAGGTCAACCGATTCCTCCACAGGAAAACACGTCTGATATATTCTATACGACACTGGTGACGGCATGTGCGTCACATTACAGGAATATGTTGTCGACCCACCTAACTTGTACACTTGGCGAATGGGTAAAAGGATTCTTCTACCTTGCCCGATTTAGGTTTTCTTGTGGATGTGATAATCACTCCCAAAATAGTGATGAGCCTCGTTAGCAGGAATACTCTCTCTTCCGTGCGCCGTAGTAGACTGATGTCGTGTGCTTCGAGGTTTGTTTGGGTGTAGCGTCCCCATAATACGGCGTAGTTACCTCGCATCGGACGGACGGACAGATAATAATTGCCTGAAAATAAAAAATTAAACTTTTTACTCGAGGGAAGACTTGAACCAAGGACCTTTCGTTCCGCAGGTGCTCACCCTAACCACGGGACCACGGCGCTCCTGAGCTCACACTGTCCTTGATGTTGCGTATCTTGCTCATGGACTACTCAGTTTGTATATTTTGCTTATTTTTTTCATAGTTCCACACAACTTCTTCCTGTTTTCTCGATTGATCTGTGTTCAGTTTTTCAAGGCCTATCCACTGTGCCAACTTATAACTAAATCTGAGGGGGGTGCGATGGAGAGGTTCCCTTGTTAGTGCCATTTGAACCATTTAGATACCTCCTTTTCTCCCAGAGTTCTACGGTCCGGCCATGCCATGTATACTCTACGACTTTACACTGGGGTGTTTTAGTTTCAGGAAGCAGGGCCTGTGCCACATCTTTTTTACATCAATAGCATCCGGAAACCCGTTGGACTAGATAGCAATGAACCGGGCGTAAGTGAACAGGTTTGCGACGCAGCCACCGTGGGTTGCACGAGCGATCCGCACTGGAGTGTCTGCACCGTTTCTAGGAAAGCAAAGGCCAGGAACAGAAGTAACCAGACCACTGCATGCGGGGTACTTGACGCTGCGTTCGCCGAACAGAATCTAAGTGGCGAGCGCGAAGAGGAATTGAAAAAGGGTCACATCTGTTGTGTCAACTCACTAAGAAAGCACCTAACCGAGTCAAAATTCTTCAGAAACTCCAGATTGCTCTTTTTAAGTTACCATGATGACACCCTAATGTTAATATATCGAACCACGCTACGGTGAAATCAAAAATAAGAACCCGTAATGATGTGACGTGCTATTTTACAATCGTCCCATGGAATTTAATCCGACTTGTTGCACTTGAGGAGCCAGCTGTTGATAATTAACAGCGAAGGGCAGATGAAATCTACAAGGTGTTCCAAACCTTACTGGGCGAAAATTAGAAAGATGACAGAGAAAATTAAACTGAATACTTTGAGATAAGCAATTAATAGTCAGAAATGAATACTTACAGCAAGCTTCCGGTTACCGTGTTTGCAGATTATCCACACATAGTTGGCGATTTTTGAAAAGAAAAGTGCCTGAAGTGTTATAATTACAGCAAAAATTTTTTCGCTTAGAATTGCGCATTTGACTCGAGTTTTACCTGCCCTAATTGTCCACCGGACATCCTTGAAATATTACCCCGTTGTTCTTCATTTCAGATGTAGTTAATGAAAGGAATCAGTTCTTATTAATGTCCCCACGGATAACTGCCTTTCGATATATTATCCTAGCCTTTCCCTAAAAGCTAAAGCTCGATAATTTCCAACTCATCTTAACACTATTGTCAAAATGGTTCAAATGGCTCTGAGCACTATGGGACTCAACTGCTGAGGTCATTAGTCCCCTAGAACTTAGAACTAGTTAAACCTAACCAACCTAAGGACATCACAGACATCCATGCCCGAGGCAGGATTCGAACCTGCGACCGTAGCGGACTTGCGGTTCCAGACTGCAGCGCCCTTAACCGCACGGCCAATTCGGCCGGCCACTATTGTCAATGGAAGTGACTTGGGTTTACTTCTGGGACGGTTCCCCTCAAAACTTTTGCTCTATGTTGATACAAAATGCAAGCATATTGTTAAGACTAGACTATGGCTCTGTACTGGATCCCAGCACGCGTGGGCTTTATCTCACCGAATTAGATACTCTATTCTGACCTGTCTACAGGCTACGAGTTCGACGCCGCAATTTTCCCTTTTGGGGAGGCAGGAGTGAACCCCTTGAGCATTAGACGCCAAATGCTGTCACTTAAATGTTTCGTTCAAGGCTCGGCATTCATAAACAGTTCTGTCTACATTGTAGAGACTGTATTTGCCAATTACAGACTGTTTCTAACAGAAGCACTAGAATTACTGTCATTTTTATTGGTTTGAAATTTGGTCTCCAATCTTGCATTATGAAAGATGTTCCTCGCATTTAAATTTATTGAATATGATCCTGACACACTCACCTGGCAGATTCCAGACTATTATTTTGATATCACAAGCTCGAAAAGTGTAAATATAAACTGCGTATTTAATGGTACTGTTGAAACTCAGTTGCCTGGTTATATCTTTACACATATAGATGCATTCAAAATTCCCCAAAAAGACTATACTGGATGTGCTTTTCTCTACCCTCAGATCCCAGGCAGTAAAGCCTTCTAACTATTTTGAATCTTTACGGCGGAGACAGTGGCAATTTTGAAGCACTCAGGTTTGTATCTTCAAATCAGCTATTAAAAATATTAAACGCGGCCGACGCCCAGAGTGTGATTCTGAGTCAGAAGCTAATGTAATCCCAATCTCGTTTTTGTGTCTCAAATCTGAGTTTGAAAGATAGGAATTTTGTAAGACGTTGAAAACTATGGGATTCCGCCTCCCTCAATCAGCTTCTCCTACTTTTTTTACTAAAGACACTTGCCTTGATAAATTGATCGATCATTTGCCTAACAGTATAGGGGAAAATACGAGGGTTGGAACTTTAGTAGTGGCAACTATTTGTTTACAGCTCGTACAAAATAGATACGTCTTTCAAACTTTTACTGACCTTCAGAGTAGTCACCAGCATTGGGTATAACCCGCTTCCTGCGATGTGGAAGTCTTAGGATAATCTTAACAGTGCCAGTTGTGTTGACAGTTCGAGCGGCGCGGTCTATTGGCCGACGAATTTGTAGCAGTTCTGAAGCGAATGCCGTGAAGTGTTTCCTTCAGTTTAGATCAAAATGGTTCAAATGGCTCTGAGCACTATGGGACTTAACTTCTAAGGTCATCAGTCCCCTAGAACTTAGAACTACTTAAACCTAACTAACCTAAGAACATCACACACATCCATGCCCGAGGCAGGATTCGAACCTGCGACCGTAGCGGTCGCGCGGTTCCAGACTGTAGCGCCTAGAACCGCTCGGCCACCCCGGCCGGCTTCAGTTTAGAAACCGAGTTGAACTCACGAGGGCTTAAGTCAGGGGAGTGCAGGAGGAGGTGTAGCACTTAGCAGCCCCATCAGTCAAACAAATCAGTAACAGCTTACACTGTATGTGCTTGAGCATTGGCCTGCAAAATCATGGTCAGGTCCTGCAGAAAGTGTCATCACTTCTGTCTCTATGCTGTTCATTTTTGGAACACAACCTACGACCAGCTTAGAGCCAGAGGTGATGACACATAAGAAACAGTTTGTTTGACATGGCGGAGTATTTCGTTCGAAGTACTTGAAAAATTGTATGGTAAATCGCTTGTGTGGCGGGGCCGAAGCGAGCGACATCGCCAGAGATCCGTCGGTCGTATATGGGGCCCTAAGAGTACGCCTGTGGACTACGAGGTGTATACCAGGGCAACGGATCCCCCCTCTGCTACCATGCTGAAGCAAAAGGTGATCGTACGAACTGTAGTACAAAGTAACTAATAATGATGCTACTCCTGTCGTTTGTTTTAGATTAGCTTTAGTGTCCACATTTTCTCGACTTTCAACACTCTCTTAGTCAGACTTTTAGCAATTTCCTGATTCGCTTTGGCTTCACTATCATCGGCGACAGCTGCGCTCGTCAGTGTAGACTTCGCCTGAGATTGCTTGTTTTTATGATCTCAAAGCTTTTTAGAAGAAGACCGTAACGGTTTCTTCAGGTCGTTTCCGCAGTGTTGCGTCATCTGTCAAGGCGCTGGGTAAGTCCCATTGCGAATGGAGTGCCCATTTAAGGGCCTTGTTTTGCGACTTATGTAGGCGCTGCGAATTGGCCCGATACGGCTGCCGCGTACTCCTGTACCGGCCGTACGAGGGTCTGGAAGAGAACGATTCCGAGGGCTCTAGTAGTGAGGAGATTGGTTATAGCACCAGGTGTAGCACCCTCGAACTAGCCAGTGCTTTTCCTCGAACGTCCTCAACGAATGGCTGCCGCGTCACCCAACTGTTCAGCCTGACCATTGCAAAAGGGTCAACTTCAGCCATCGACATCGCCGGTCGACGTTGTGCCGTTGACCCGTGACCTAGTACTGTATCCACCGCTGCAGCACAGCCATACTAAATCATTCCTCGTAACGGACGAGTACAGTGGTTACAATTTTCCATAAAATTCGAATTATTTATGTATATATTTTATTTTCGAATATAAAATTCTTGCCTAATGCGCTACTTGATTTGAGAGATCGAGGCTGCGTTTTTGCGTTATAATGATGTTAACGTATTTATCCTTTCTTTTGTTTCGATACCACTCTTCGCTGACTGCTGCGATTTTTAGCTACCTATATTGGTACTGCATTTTGGATTTTTGTACTGCTATCGGTTTTTCACGTTCTTTCTTCGTATCGGCGCTTTAAATTGTGCTACGTGGTTTAACTGATGTTTCTAATGCCGAGTTCACTAATTCTCGCGATTTTTGGGCTATGTGTACTAGCATCGCCTTTTTGATTTTTGGGCAGCCATCGGTTGTTTGCTTTTGTTACTGATATCAACGTTATAATTTGAGCTGTAGTCGTCAATTGATGTTTTCGGAAGCGTCTTTTAAACCAACCATTGCGTCGTCTTTCTATGGCTGTTTCTTTTTTTATATTTTGCTATTATCGCGATTTCGCGGATTTAATTTTAGTTCGTCCGCACTCAAACCCCCATTGCCGCTATTTTACCGTTTGCTTCAATATTTATTATTAAGAATTTGAACGATTTTCTATTTGACGCTTATATTTCGGAGCCATGGGAACAGGTAATGTCGTTGATCATTAATTTGAATCGTATTTGTGTTGCATTTTGGGGCTTGATATGACGCAATTAGTCAATACAAATAAAACAGTTTCTACATCAATTATTTTGCCACTACGCGTTTCGATGGTTCACACCATAATCTTCAGGTGGAAAATTGTTTATTGACGTGGCTCGTGTTTGTGAGGAGTACAGACGTCTTATACCAGCTGCAGACCAAGGGCAGTATATGTTATTTTGCGTCTTTTTCTAATGATAAAAATTATTTATTTAGATGAGGCATAGAATTTATGACAGTGAATTCTACTTACAGGAAGGGTAGCGTTGTAAAAAGTCTGCGTATTGTTGTCTGGTATGTGTCTTCTTCACTGCACATTACATTTACACTGTTACTCCAAAGATGTACATGCTACAGATAACAGTTTTTCTTTTTTGTTTTTTGCACTGGATACAGAGATAAGAGTTAAATACGTTGTATATAAATACGTTTTTCTTCTTTAAAAATATGACTGGGCTGCATGAGAATGTTGACATGTGTGCAACTCAGTTTTTTATTAGGTAGTTATATATTCATTTTATTTTATTTGTAAATATGAATGTGCTGCAGCATTGGATACAAAAATGATTATTAAATGGTTATGTACATAAATACATTTCCATTTTGTTTTTAAAAACGCGAATGGGCTGCAGTTGAATATAGATACGCGCACACTGCAATTATTATATTAATTTCATATATATAAAAAGATTATAACAGATCATGCATATGTATTATAGGTTGAAGTTATTGAGGGCTGAATGGGAAACGTTACATCACTTGTGTACTGCAACTGTGAATTATGAAAATGTTTTAAGTATTTTGTCAAAGCTTTTGAAAAAGTTGGTTGAGTCTGTATCACTATTATCGTTGAGTAGATGTTCCCCAAGTTTATTTCTGTGTATATGGATTTCTAGTTCTCCATATAGAGACATTCTGTATCCTTTGTTCAGCATACGTAATATTTCAAGATTGCTTCCAGAACAAGGGATGTGCAGGGTATTTTGCGTCTTTTGCTAATGATAAGACATCTGTACTCTTCACCAACAGTCTAGTCACGTAAAAAACTGTTCTCCACCTGAAGATAATGGTGTGAACCAACGAAACGCTCATTGGCAAAATAACCAAGTGACACGCAAAAACTGTTTTATCTGTATTTATCCACAAGTCGCATCCCTCCTAATGCCGTCCCTTAGGGACGAAATATTCCCACGTAACTGGTCAAACTCAACGGATGGTATCGAAGGCTCAGGCACTCCGTGGCACGGGTCTCGTCCGCACAGTGGTTCCCGGCACGTCAGCTGCGATCCTCCTGCGCGTAATTACAACGAGCAGGCTCTGCTAACATGAGCATTGCGGGCAGCTGCGGAGCGCCTGCCGGCGCGGCCCGGCCTGGCGTGGTATTCGGCGCCGCCGGCAGCTGGCAGCTGCAGCTGCGCGCGGCCTTGAACCCGGCGTCCGCAGAAGCAGGCGGGAGCCGCGCCAAGCCGGCTGGCCCCTGTCCGCGTCACGCCGCGCATGCGCAGCACGGCCACTCCACGCAAATACACTGGCCTGCCGCAAGTTGCTGAAAAACAAAAACAGGGCGACGCACAGCAAACGACACAGAAACTAGGTACCTCACTACCACAACTGAGTTGTTCTCGATTCTCCCTAGCAGATTTAAACTGTGTTCCGGATCGTCTGTCGAAGCTGGTACCTTTGCCACTGCGTGCAAGTGTGCTTCCGAGTGAGCTTAGTTTTCAAATAAATATTTTACTATGGCGAAATACAATGAATTACAGCGTTGTACAAATGTGGCTGCAGAATTTATGTATTACTATGTCAAATCAAATGTTTATGAAATCTTATGGGGCTCAACTGCTAAGGTCATCAGTCCCTAAGCTTAAACACTACTATACCTAAATTCTCCTAAGGACAAACACACACGCCCATGCCCGAGGGAGGACTCGAACCTCCGCCGGGACCAACCGCACAGTCCATGACCGCAGCGCCTTAGAGCGCTCGGCTAATCCTGCGCGGCTATGTATTGCTAACACATCTTTCGAACTATTACACTAAGAAAGGAATTACCTGAAAAAAAAACAAAAAAAAACAGAAAAGAAATGAGGCAACGCCAATGTTTATTTGTATCTGCAGGAAAAAGTACATCATTTCTGAATTCTTTTTGCAGAACGTATTCTCCGTGTTGTGTTGTTTCAACTGCTTCTAAATTTAATTCAGATAAATTAAATAGCATATTTGTATCAGTTGTCACAGAGCATTTATTTTTTTCCCCTGCAATAAGGATTTCAAGTGCATTACAAAGAAGTGAACGTGAGATACTATGTTAATGTTATAAATTATTTGTTCAAATTTGTTTTAGATTAAAGTGGTTTCTAAAAATTTGTAATAAAATTAGACTTGAGATGCAAAGCCTGTCATTTCCTTCACTTTCACTGGAAAAATAGTAAAAATAAAAAATTCAAAATTACACTAAACAATTGTTAGTCTTTATATATGTAGTGTGTAACAGGTACAACCGCTCGTATTTTTCTATGTGGCACCTTAATATGTCCACGCATTAGTGCGGTAGCTGCTTCTTTTCTCTCTGTGTCGAACTGTCTTCCCGCAAATTCATCACGTAGTTTACTACCTGATATTTTCAGCACGGTCGTAAGTACACCACTACTCCTTTCAGTATAAACTTATCATTTTCTGTCCACGTATCAACAATTTGACACCTCACCTGCTGCCCAGGAGGAAATAATCATTAATGGCTTGCTATTGCCAAATGTTTTTGGACATATTACCCAGCCCAAAAACATACAACTTCTAATAGGTATAACCATTAGTCTGCAAATAACTTAAATACTCATGTAATGCACCATCCTCAGTCACCAATAGAAATATCTACACTTATACCCGTTACAACCTGTAAGTGGTTTCAAAACATTTGGTATTTATATTTACTTTCTTTGTAATTTTATATGATTGTCGTATCTGTCTTTGGTTCAAAAATTGCTCTGAGCACTATGGGACTTAACATCTGAGGTCATCAGTCCCCTAGAATGTAGAACTACTTAAACCTAACTAACCTAAGGACATCACACACATCCATGCCCGACGCAGGATTCGAACCTGCGACCGTAGCGGTCGCGCGGTTCCGGACTGTAGCGCCCAGAACCGCTCGGCCACACCGGCCGGCGTACCTGTCTTTTTCCACCATGTAATTGTGTTGCTGGTTTTAATGTGAACATTCATCATCGTCTTCACTACTTAGCTGTCTCCAGAATCACACGCAGATAACTGTGCACTGATGGTCTATATATGGCTCCTAGATGAGATTGGAGACTTTAATCTCGCAAAAGTCGATAAATTGGTATATACCAGTGCCATCGAGTTTGGTGTGAGAAAATGTCGAATGACTGACAAGCCAGGCAAAGGCACTGTGTCCAGAGCCAGAGAAAAATTTCAAATCCATCCACAAAACTTGGTCGACGTTTATCGTATTCGTGGCAGTTCTCGGTCTTGATGGTCAGTTTTCTCGTCGCCCAGTTCCATATGATAATAATTTTCTTACATATTACCACTATCTCTTCAACATTGCACACTTCACACAAACTTCAGGCAGTTAGTTAGTTTTTTTTCTTTTTTCTTAGCTAGAGGTGGTTAGATTTCAATAATGACGTCTGTTAAAAGGAGATATCAGTATCGATGGTGAACACCTGATTAAATCCAAGTACCGCTCGACAGACACCAATACGTGTATTGCGCGACGGACAATCATAAATATTTTGGAGGTGTTCTGGTGTGGCTCGATTAATAAACAATCTATGTAGGTTACTAACGGCCATTTTCTATCCTTATAAATCAGAATAGAAAATTAAATCACAGATACAGTTAGTCGGACATGGACTGACAAAGCCACACCAACTGAACAGAATAAGATAAGGAGTCGGCAGGCGCAGCTTCGTAACTCAGCAGCGTGACTTACCTTACTTTTATGATACTGACCCTAACGTACAACGGTGATTCCTCATAGGCATCGTACTGAGGCAGTAAAAGTTAATACTACACACTATCATTAATCACTAAATGCTTATTGACTATTATTTTAGGAAAAGTAAGAGATGGGAGTACGTCTGATCAAGGCATAGAAATAGGAAAATTCAGATAAAATTATGGTTTATTAGAATAATTAGTGCAACAAACATTCGCACAAATTAATACAATGCGTAGCATCTGATACACTTAATACAGTTAAATTTCGTTCGACTCCTGAATCGGAAATACCAAGAACATAAAGAAACAATTCTCATCTGTTTGGTGAGTGAAAACAATAATTTAATAATTCCTGATCACGAATTAAATATTGGACGTGAACGTAACTAAATATGGAATACTCTACTAAGCCTAATCGCCATTCATCAGAAAACCTAATCAGTCACATTGCCAATAGATAAACGAAACGCCAAGCCGTGAGGAAAGGAGAGGAGTGACATCTTATCTCGGATCGCTGAACAGAAAGCACACAGAGGAGCAACGTATGCTTGCCAACATCAGTTCAAAAAACTTAGCTTATTCTCTCAAGACTAATACCGCAGTCACTCTCAATACCAATATTATGCACTCCTTTCCTCCAACTGAGTGGCAACAGAATTATCAGATCGCAGCGTACATGTTACAAACAACTTCCAACCGGCCTCTCCCGGCACAGCAGTGCCTACTCGCACCAACTCATAATAACACGCAGTTCACGCGCAAAACTTCTCAGCGCCGACTGACTCGTAATAACATGCACCGTGCTGCATGGCAAGCCTACTTAGAGGAGGAGGAGGAGATTAGTGTTTAACGTCCCGTCGACAACGAGGTCATTAGAGACGGAGCGCAAGCTCGGGCGAGGGAAGGATGGGGAAGGAAATCGGCCGTGCCCTTTCAAAGGAACCATCCCGGCATTTGCCTGAAGCGATTTAGGGAAATCACGGAAAACCTAAATCAGGATGGCCGGAGACGGGATTGAACCGTCGTCCTCCCGAAGCAACTGCAGGCATCTGACAGCAGGCCGACCAGCTCAGTACACCTGCTACTCTTTACAACTGCCACCTTGCAACTGTTCTTTTATCTTTCTTCAAATACAGTGAAATTGAAATGACACTCACGTCTCCCAGAGAAGTAGCATCCACCATGAAATCCTTAAAATCATGTTATCATAACATATCAACAAAGTTAATAAAAGAGAGCTCATTTGAGTTGAGCTCTATCTTAATTTGTGTAATCAATCTCTTATCAGCGGAATATTTCCAGACTGTCTAAAATACGCTGAAGTTAAGGCTTCTTACAAGAAGAGGGATAACGAGATACAGTCAAACTATCGACCAATCTCACTTTTGTCGAATTTTTCAAAAATATTTCGAAAGGCTGTGTTCAAGCGTTTTCTTAATCATCTGACTGCGAAGTCACAGTTTGGGTTCCTTAAGGATTCTGATATAGTGAAGGCTATTTACAAGTACAGTGAGAAAGTACTTAATTTATTAGATAACTTTCTGTGACCTGTCAAGTGCCTTAGACTGTGTGAATCACAGAATCCTCTTAAGTAAATTAGAATATCATAGTGTCACCGGCAGTGCTGAGGAATGGTTCGAGTCTTACCTAACTAACGGGAAACAAAGGGTGTCATTGCGAAATACCTGTGGAGTAAGCAATCAGTCCTCATCTAATTGAGAATTAATTCCATGTGCTGTTCTTCCAGGTTCCATTTTGAGTCCGTTGCTTTTTCTTGTGTACATTAATGACCTCTCGTCTGTTACATTGCCAGATGCTATTTGCTTTGTTTGCAGATGATACAAACATTCCATAGTATAGCAAGTCAAGTTCAGATTTAGAAATAGCTATTAATAAAATTTTGCGCTGAAGCCATAAATAATTCAAAGATAGCTCACTGTCATTAAGCTTTGAAAATACTGACTACAGGCAGTTCAGAAACCGTACGAGATTTCCTTCTAGCATGTGTATAATATATGAAGACCTGCAGATCGAAGAGGTTGGCAGTGTTAAATTTATGAGATTAAGCTCGATAATAAATTCAGTTGGGAAGGGCATACCACAGAATTGCTGCAGCACCTAAACAAGCTGTATTTTCAGTGAGAATGATGTCAGATATAGGAAATAGAAACATGAAAAAAATTGCTTACTTTCGTTCTCTTATGTCATATGGGATCATATTCCTGTGTAACTCGTCAAACCGAGGAAAAGTTTTAGAACGGAAAAGTTTTTTATATGACTCATTTGTGGTTTAAATTCAAGATCATGTAAAAACTTATTCAAGGAACTTGGTATTCTAACCACTGCTTCTCAGTATATTTATTCCTTAATGAAATTTGTTGCAAGTAGTATGTCTCTATTTCCAACCAATAGCTCAATAGATAGCATCAGTACTAGGAATAAGAACAATCTATGTAAAGACCGAAAACCACTTACCTTGCTCCGGAATGGGGTCCAATATTCAGGAGCGCACATTTACAGTAAATTGCCAGCAATAATCAGAAACTTGGTTTCAGTTAATCACAGTTTAAACAGAGTTTGAAAGATTTTCTGACAGGCAACTCCTTCTGCTCTATCTTAACGGGGACTGTTAGACTAGCTTAAGTAAAAATGTGATTTCAGTTTTGAGAGCACTTGGTCACAACAGTCAAGATTAAGTACTTCATATATGATAAATTTCTTAGAAGTTCATAACTATGTTTCATTCTAACAGTATATTAATTAGGTAAATATTAGCTGATCCAATAATTTATGACATATTTTGACAATCTCCTGACAAATGATCAGGGTTGTGAGTATTATATTCACACGTCTTATGTTTTTATGTTCTGACTTGTTTCACACCTACAAGAATCATCTCATTTTTGTGTCTATGGAACGAAAACTGAATCTAATCTAATGTAATCTAACGTGCTCACGTGGTACCTAGGGATGGGAAAAACCTACTGGTTAATACCTATACCGGTATTTTAGTTCTGAATAACTCGTATTTATCGATATTTGTTGGATCTTGGTTAGAACATGTTTTCTCCTTTTTTATTAATTACCGTGTAAAAAACTGGCACATCAACTTGCAAAGCAGCAGAGCTAATGTTTTTCGTTTTTTAGCAAACTTTTTTTAAAAAAAGGTGAAAGTTTATTCATAAAATTTCCATTACTTTGAAATACTGGATCGTTATAGACATTGGGGAAAGCGGTCACCACCGTTATCATAACAACGCCTAGTTAGAAACTACCAAAAAACACAGGACATGAGAATCGATACGGCAGTGCTGAGATAAAAATGAATCTGCCGCCGTGTGGCGTGGCCTATTAACTGTAAGCACGTGCGGTCAGTGTGCAAGAGTTGTGCCCACCTGATCTGTACGGTATCTTCTCGCTGTCGTCCTGGGACATCAGTTCTGTTGCAGAATGGTGTTATCCCTATTTTGGAAGTATTTTATGAAGTGATGTAGCAATGCAGTACAATACTCCGTTTGCTTTAAAAGATTAAAATTGGGAGGAGTCACAACAGACTTGAGACACCACATAAGGAGAAAACATCCAAAATGTTCCTTGGAAAAGAAGGTAAATTTAATCGATAT